>NC_056745.1:916489279-916591779 GCF_019279795.1 Protopterus annectens | reverse complement strand
TTGGCACAGCTAGACTTTACAGCCAGTGACTTCCGATATGATTTTATGGGATCTCATCCATTCCTCTAATTAAGGTTAGAATGCTGCTAGGGTTTTACACTGTATGAGAAGTAGGAAAATTTATTCTACAGGTGAGGGAGATGCTGAGCGATAAATGTATCCCTGAACCAAAGCTTGCTAATATTTTGGTGCAGAATTGGGTCTTTGGACTGGATATTAACTTCAGGTGTATTTTGAGGAAAAGGAAGTTGCAAAAACCTGGGTTAGACATAGATCAGAATGCAAGTCATATATACCATCTAGCAGGAGTCGACAAGCCACAGAAAATAGAAACAGGGTTTTTAGTCTATTCAAGTAAGAGGGAATCTTTAAACCTTGGATTAGTTTGGTTATAAAACACTGGGGTCTTTTTAGTTGGGAAAAGACATTTAGGGCTTACATGTCAAACAGGGCACTATATTTAGTGATCACGTGAATAACAGAAAAGTATAGGGTATTAATCAATCTGAGCAAGAGTTTAGGATGATTCGTAGCTTGCAGTCTTCTGCTAATTATTTTAGGCAACGGTTATTAACATTTGCTTGTACTTCAGCAAAACAGATTCCAAAGAGGACTGGGCCCAGGAAAAACCCTGAGGGATGCTGATGTCAGCATTTTTCTTTTTGGAAAGGGCAACACTCATTCCAATCAAATGTGTTCTGTTTGATAGCCAACTGGCAAGTCACTGAACTAAAATGACTTAAGTTAGCTTACAAATTACATCAGAGTGGGGAATGGTAATAAATATTTTTGGTTAAGTCAGATGAGCAGTGTGAACAGAAGTCCTTCTCTCGTTTTAGTGACCGCTACAAAAACAATAACAAGATTAAGGCACAATCCACCAGTGACAAAGATGAGCTGTGAAGGGTCTACTATCTGCAGATTTGGTATGTCCTAACTGCTTAGTGCTACAATGTGTTTCTTGGCTTTACACATAAGGCTGGTAAGACTACCAAGGCTGTAGTTACCCTTATGGAAGGGAACAGGTATGAAATTCTCCATTCTTTTGTGGACACTGGCTGAAGATATTAAGAAGTTTGACTAGCGATACTATCAGTAAGCAACCACGTAAATTAAACCTGTGAAGGTGTTATTTTTTTTCTTTTGGAGAGTACTGTTGAGACTTAGTCAGTAGTGAAGACAGGAGAGTTAGACTGGTATGAGGGGACAGAAGACACAGTAGGCGTACTAAAATTAGAGTTGGATTTATTAGCTAAGATGTTACCTATTGCTTCCACGTTCATGTGGGCATTACTATTTACAAGTGCAGAACATGTCAGGGTATTACTGCAAATTGTTTATGTGCATCTCTAAAAAAAAATCCTTATGGTTCTCCTTATTGTTGGTAGCTACCTTGTGCTCATAGGAAGCCTTGGTATCTCCAATAATATTCCTAAACTCTTTACTAATGTGGATATGTCTTGTTTTATAACCTGGGAGGAGGCAAGATTTATATATATATATATATATATATATATATATATATATATATAGCTTTGTGCTTACATAATTTATTACACAATTTGTTGATTCTATCATTCCACCAGATCAGACATTTGATGCACTTATTGCTTTACTTAATATGGAAGAGAAAAGGTTTCTTTATGTGTACTTTAAGAGTCCCTTGATTGGGGATGGGGTGTCAACGTTTGGGGATCTGGAGTGACTAGAACACTAATGTTTTTTGTAAGGTTTAAAAAAATGTGACAGGTTTGTTTTGCTGAAGTCCCTAAATGGAGAAACATTTCTGGGAATAGGGAAGCTGGTACTGGGGAAGAAGCACGGTTAAATGGTATGGAATAACTAGGGAAGGGAATACTTACGAGTCCGAGCAGAGGGCAGTGGAGCTAGTTAAGAAAGGTTCTGGGAGGTTTGGGCCTGTAGTACAGAGGTAAGCATTTGGTCCATAGATCTAGAGTTAATGATGTCAAGAAACGCCTGGACATAATACCTATCAGCTGTGTAGATGAATCAGCTGACATTTGGGTAAAGTAGCTTAATGAAAAGGTGTTTGGTCTTATTTCCATCCGAGAGGATTATGTTTAGTTATCAGACATGCTCCTCTGGTGAAATAAGAGGTGGACCTATAATTACTGACAAAATAAAAAATCTGCTTTGCTGACAGTGATTTCAGTCTATATTAAATCAAGACTGAAATCATATGAGATAACACACACAAGTCTGTAGGAAAAGTATGCCCCAGCCTCTGCTACTGCCCTGAAAGAGTCACAAACAGTAAGCCTCAGCACAGCAGTGCTTTCCATAGATTGGAACAGTTTTCAGCAGAAAGTAGATGTGTATGTTCTCCAAGTAAAGGAATGTTTCCAAGTCAGACATTTTACCTCTGAGGCTTCTTGTGTTGAACACAAGACACCCTGAGGGCTGGCAGACCAGAATTTACCAGGATGGAATGTTCAATAACTTCTCTCGGTCTTAAAAAAGACACTAGGCGGTAGAAAAGTTTTTGCTAGTATGCAAAACCCATTGATGGACTGGCAGCATCCTCTCTCTGGTGCAGCAGGAAGCCTACCCATGCTCTCCAAGACTGTCAAAAGCTGGAACCCCTAAAATGACACCATTTACGTACTGACTGTTGAAGCAAAGAATGCCTAATTTGCATTTAGGTAATATTCTAGGCAAGAACAAAATATTACTCCACACGAGTTAAGAACATACTACAAAATAAATTATCACCAAGTCTCTTTGCATCTCTTTCACGTTGGATCACCTGAGATTATTTACTCGAACACAGGTAACAAATGGTCATACTCTTATTTGGATGCTTTAGGGCTTGAAGGACCCCAGTGATGTTCCTAATCCTAGCACCTATGAGATAATTGACAGTCATCCTGTGCATTGCCAATATGACAAGTGAAGAGTCTGCATGCCTGACAATGCAATTACCAACAAGTGGAACATTAATGTTATTACTGTCTATCATAACTACTGACTGTCTGCCTTAAGGGCACTGCTTTTTTACTTTGGGGATTCCTTTTAGCAGTATGTACTGAAGTGATGTCAGCGATTATGGATGGCGACGTACCTATGAAATCAGTGGGTTTATATGAGTACAAAGCTAATTGCAGCCATTGTTTGTCTCGGACGACTTGGCTAATTTTTTTGAGTACCCCAGGAGACCTGAGTTTAGGTTTGCTGACAAGATCTGAGAGCTTTGTCTCCAGTTTGTGTTCATAAATGCATCTCTCTTTTTCAGATGGCTCGTGCTGGGTTACAAAACTGAATTGTCACTAAAGATGAGGCAGTTGCTATACTGTCTCAAGATATCGAGGTCAACCAGGCTGGCTAAGGGAATAGAATTAACAGTCTGTAGGCAAGAGGGGGCTGGAATTTATTGGAAAAAACTGGCAAAGGAACCAAGGAATTGGGAGAAAATAAGAGAGGGAAAGGTAACAGAATGGAAAGATGCCAAGAATTTAATTGGACTGCAGGTTACAGACTGTCTTCCTTATCAAGAACTGCTATCAGAGTACAGGCAAAGAGAAAGAAAGAGGGGTCCTAAACGAAAGACCAGCACTTGTAGAGTTTTTAGTAGAATCTAGAAGAGAAGCTGCCATTAAAAAGGAATAATTAGTACCGCATATAAAATATTACATGATAATTATAAGAATCAACCAGAAAAGGTTAGAAAGGATTGGGAAGAGTGAACAGATAAGCAATTCACAAAACAAACAATGGGGGGATATATGTATGTCTACCAAATATGCAACAAAATCTAGAAGATTTAGGATTTTGCTTGGAAATGTTTACATAGGTATTTTTATACCCCAGGATGACTCCAGGATATTCTTTCTCAGGTAGACAGTAAATGTTGGAGATATGATGGGGAAGGAAGAGGTAGATAAGAACATATTTTCTGGGAGTGTGATGAGTTGGTTGACTTTAAAGCTTTCTTGCAGACTACAGTAGACTCCCTCTTATCCAGTCTTGCTGGGAACGAACCTTAGGCTTAATAAATGAATAGCTGGTTAATCAGAAAAAAACTACAAAACAGCATTTATAAGTTATAAATCATCTAAAATAACAGGATCTGTGTTAAGTGTGCATTTTTCTAATGAATATGAAATCGAAAACTCAAATGTCTGTTATTATTTAGCCCAGAGGAAGCAGAAGTGTTGTTTTTCTCTGTTGTCTTTTGCTAGGACTATGGCAGAAATGTAATGACCAGTTAAAGAGAGGTCTGATAACAAGAGTCTACTGTACGCTGTCAGAGATGCTGGGTGAACAAACTGATGAAACTAGGGAATGATTTTTTTTGAGCTAGGATACAGAATCGGAATTGCCTAGACATAGTAAGGCCTTGCTGAGTCTAATTATGGTGGCTGCTAAAACAGCAATTACTAGAAAATGTAAATCAAAATATAAACCAACTGTACTAGAAATAGCAAACATAGCAATGCAGATAAAACAACTGGGATATCTAGAAAGGGGTAGGAGCAAATTACATAGGAAAGATGGGAACTGTGGGAACAATGCATACAGGGGAAAAATTAGGTTTAAAAGAAGGCAGGACTTGAATGAGCTATGTAATGTGTGACTGACAATGATTGGGTAGATTATAAGTACTGTATAATGTTTGCAATTAGAACTGTGTTACTAGGACTCGTGATGTAAAATTTTCACAGCTGGATTGTGTTAATGCAATTTATTTTCATTTATATGATGTATGATTATCATGTCATAAGTGATAATTTAATAAAAATGTTTCTGGTTATAAAAAAAAAAATTAACAGTCTGTGGCTTCATCATTGGTGGCCAGATTGTTAGACTGAGGTACTGACTGAAAAGAATAAACATTGTGGCATCTAACAAAAAAAAAGTTGCTTAAACTGGATTAGTACAGCACTGGACTATAGACTAGACTAACTACTACTGCATAGGCTTAGGATACTGACTGAAATAAAGACAGTGAATGGGGTCACCTATTAGGATAGCAAAGGAGAGGATAATGAATAGAATCAAAATATAATGAGCCAGTATTAGGATTTAGAGATGTATAGTGTAATAGCTAATAAATGTAATTCATATTGGAAAAAAGTCATAACTACTGACTTTGTCTGGGTCATGGCTGAAAATGGTCTGTGGACCAGCCTATCAACCTGCCAGAATCAGGGAAGAAACCAAAAATAGTCAGTGAGAAGGGTCTCATATCAGGGACACTTTTTAAATATTATAACTACTACTCATTTTAAAATGTGACAGAATAAGAGGAGTTGAATTAGCCCATATTTTCAGTGGTCATTTACACAACCTCTTCTCCTGATCCAAACAATGAATTCACCCCAACAACAACACTCACATTGTTTTCTTTATTTTTTTCTTAACATCATTCACAAACATAAAAATAACAAATTAATTTTGTATCTTCAGTATCCTTGACTTATCAAAAGTTTTCAAAACAGTCGCATTCCAAACTACTCTGCCAACTTTCAACACTGGGTCTCTCGTCACCCCTAGGATTGTTTGTCACTTACCTCACTAAAAGGACCCAAAATGTAAAATGGTCAAAAAGTCCATATCGCCCTTTCTTCCTATACCAGTGGAAGTCCCTCAAGGCTCACTACTTGGCACCATACATTTCAATACATTCATTAACACTTCTCTTGCCTCCACTAACTCAGCCCTTATCCTATATATGCTAATGATTCAACCATTATCTGCACAGCCCAAATAATCCAGGAGCTGTACATCACCCAACTCTCCTTTATCTCCAGTGAAGCCAATCTTAAACAACCTTGTAGTAAACCCTTAAAAAAACTAATGCTTTTTACTCCAAAGCTGATGTAAAATCTAACTTCACTCTTCTTTTCTCTGCTGATACTACCACTAAATCGGTTTCCCCACACAAAACTCCTAGCTGCAGTCACTGATGAAAATCCAAAATTTGACCTTCGTGTCCAACATGCAGTCAAGAAAACAAGCCAACAATTTGGACTGCTGGACAGTGTAAAATCTGATTAACAGATTGTGATAACAAATATACAGCAACAGCCTACTTACTTGTCACACTGGCACATGCTAGTCCCATCTTCACAAATCTGCACAACTCAGTATACAAACTCTGACCAGTGTATAATAAAATAGTTATGTCTCCTACCACTGTGAACAGTAGAACCCACCACTGCACCACCATAAAGCAACTCAGCTGACTTGAATACTCAAATTATCTCAAGTCAAAACAGCACATAATCTTACACATCCCAGACAGGTGCAGTGCTTAAACAATTTTCCTACTAGAAAATGTTGCTCCCCCAATACATTCCTGACCTCCCTTCCTTAACTCCCATGGTGCCTCCCTTTACTCTAACTATGAGGCTAAAATATGGAACCCCCTACCCACCACCATCTGACTGATTAACCTCTTAAGACCTCACTAAAATCATATTTCAAGAATACCTAGATCTGTCGCTGTACCACACTCGCTGGATAAAGCCATTCTCTCTCTGACAATATTTACATATTTATATTTACACTTTGGTGACTGGGTTATTGGGAGACCCTAGGTGGTATTCATACTAACTGGAGGAAATAAGGGCAGGGCACCAGGGAACTTGCCTTATTCTTTTTATAAGTGCCACAGGATCTTTTACATCCACCAGGGCTTACTACCAACTTGGGCAGATGGGGTCACGGTTTAATGTCTCATTTGAAGTTTGGTGCAAGCAGGAGTGCAGTGCCCCCTTATACTGAATTACAATATCAGTACTGGAAAAATAATTCTAACACTGTGTGGGATTAGAACACAAAGCCTTCTACACTAAAGAAAATAGGTTGCCTGTTGCTACTGAGCCTGAATTGAAACCATTCCCTAGATCTCTAAATTTCCTTTTCACTATGTAATCACATGGTCACTTACTTTGCATGTTTATTTATTTATATTTGTTTACCTCGGTAGAGTTAATTCTGAACAAATTCGGTCTCAACGCAGGGTCAAAACTGACCAGACATACACAACAGACAAGGCTAAAATAACACACAAGTCACAGTAAAACAGTACAATGGTAAAGTACTGTTTTGGATACATAGCAAACCTAATGTATTAATTTCCAATATGTACAAAAATGTCAAAACATTTCAGAAGTTTATTTATCGACATTTGTTTACAAAGAACGTCCAAATGGGGAGAAAAGCCATTTTCAGCAAAGACCTGGAGGGAAAAGATCCACATGCACAAAGAAAGTACAGGTTAACACATGCTTACAGAAATACAATCATATTAATAATATGATATTCTTATACTCTCTGTTAATTACCTGAAAATTCCTCCTGCAATGTTCCCATAACTTGATCTCCCTTCCTTAGCCTCCACTCAGTAATCCTCTTTTACAAACCTTAGCTATAAAAAAATACTGTCTTCGTTTCTAGAATGTGATATGTTCTAATGTAATGTGCAATGCTTCTTCAGAATGCTTGAAAAATGTGAACTCTTCTACTGCAATTTGCATTAAGTATATATTAAATTACATGGAGACACGTCTTCTATAATTGCTACTACATTACCACCCACTATTTCGCAATACTCCTTTATGAACATTACACTATGTTCCATCACGCATTGTATGCGTATATTTGTTGTTCTGTAAACTGATGGTTACTTTTTGAAAGTTTTCTTCCCTGGCCACCGATAAAAAGGGGTCTGCATCTCTGTCAGATTTTCCCAATAAATACAAACTAACTTACAAAAGAAGTCAGTAGCTTTAACTGCTGTCGCTATTTGTTGAGTACAGTTCATAACTTACATTACAAATAATCATCAATTTTATGAGGATGACAGCAAAATATTTAGTCAAAATCAGGGGTACTTTAGAAGCACGTAAGAAAATAAATCTACCACAGTGGATGACATCACACGTTGACGAAAAGCACATTTCAAGATATGATAACATCCCTGTATGCTTGTAACGTCACCATGCACCGACAATGCACGCAAACTTTTACAAATGCGCAAATAGAAATTAAATTATACGGTCTCAGATAATGAAAACAGTTCATTCCATCACATATGCATGACCTCAATTTAATAACGAGCCAAACTACAAGCTCGGGGTAAGATATACTCTCCATCTGACCTTGCTGAGTTGCAGAAATAGCTTCTACTTTCTCCAACTTGTTTAAAGTGCCAGGCTTATATCCATAAACACCTTTTTCTGATCGATAGCAGCGTCTAAAAATGTATCCTAAGCTGCTGTTAGACCGAGCCACTGCTGCCATTGCATTCAAACACAAAACAGTTGTTTTACTGTTCATTTTTAGTTTAAAAGAGTAAATTCAGTCAAGACAAATTTTAAGCGCTACTGCACGAAACTCCGCACATTGTGCTAAAAGAGGCCATGCCACCAATTCAAATTTTCATTGGCTTACGCTGCCACACTTGACATTTATCTCCCTTCCTCTGATTGGTGGTAATTTGACCTGCGGCTTGTTATACCTAGTGGGATGTTCAAATTTTGTTGTAGAAGTAGCTGCTTAGGGTCGTAAACAAGCGTTGCGTTTAAAAAAAAAAATAGGATTACTTCAGTAATTACGACTCCTATTTGCCACCAGTTAGTTTTGTAGATGTTAAGATATTTAAAGTATATTCGAGAAAAAAAGTTTGTGTGTGTCTGCAGATGTTTTTACATTTGAAATAACGTTTCTACGTTGAAAGCGGTGATGAACTTCTGTCATCTTTTAACTGGATGTAATGTGGAAGGGGACAGCAATGCTTGTGATAAATATAACGAGATAAAATAATAGGTTTGCGTGTTGCATAGTAAAAACGTCCATTAAAAACGTAGGGTTATCACGGCATGCTTCTCCGTTTAACATGAAAATAAAGTGCTTTGTTTAGCTCGTTTTCTGTAATAAAACGTGTGTCCCTGTATTGGCTACAATAATACTGGAGCCTTCTATGAGCAGCAATTGAATAGCATCGTGAGAAATACATGCCTAACTCTCAATTACCGTGATAGCCTTTGTGCTGTGATTTTGTACTCTGTATTGTAGCCGTTTGGGGGGTTATATATATAAGCCAATCCGAGTATTTCAACACACTGCTTTTAGGGCATCTATTTTTAGAATAATTTCTACGTCGATTCTTGGAATGGCAGTGCAGTTCTGCCTTTCATTTCAATAATTACAACAAAACGATAGGCACTTTTTATTTTCTACAGGTAAAAGAGTACCCACCACAATGAAAAATTGAGGAGCAAAGGTACGTGTGACTATTTTTCAGTGCAGACAGAGCAAAAAAAATCTGAATATGAAACTACTTTCAGACAGGTTTGTACGCATTGCCAGGGGCGGCCTTAGTTGAAATGGCGCCCTAGGCGAAGTAGTGCTCCGGCACCCATTAAGCCCCACCCACACCATTCTCATGAAACACTCCTATTTGAGCCACACCCACAGGCAGGTTACTCCCCAGGAAAGGCATTCCAGTTATTTCCTTCAATTATTTAAATGCATAGGAAGAAAAGATACCTTGCAATGTAGTCTAACTAAGTGAAGGAGGAATTTTTCTTTAATAAACTTGCTTCATCTGTTTATCTGTTATCCTTCACGCATATTTTACTATAAAAGTCATGTCCTCAGAACATAGAAGCCCATGTCCTTGTTATAAAGGGTTGCTTAAGTTAATCTAAAAAGTTTAATTTACTTTGGGGTAGGCGAGCGAGTCTTACAGCTCAGTGAAAGTAGAATTACAACCTCTCTCCTCCCTATGTACAGTAGCTTAAGCCTCAGGGACTTGTGGGAACAGTACATACAAGGGAAGAATGAGGTTTAAAAGAAGGCAGTATTTGAATGAGTTATGTAATGTTTGGCTGACAATGACTGGCTAGATTATAAACGATGTATAATGTTTACAACTAAAATCATGTCAGTATGGTTTGTGATGTATGATATTTGCAACAAAAATGTCAACAGACACATACATTTTAGATATATATGCATATTTATATATATATATATTCATAGATATGTGTCTATATATATTCTTCATGTGTTCATATATGAATCTGATGTTTTTTGCTTTTATAAAGTTTTTGCATAATTAATGAGAGGAGAGATTTTATTGGTCAGTATGTATGTTAAATGTTATTATACCATGATCCCCCCAAAACGTGCACGCTGATTGGCCAGCGTGCCCGTTGTAAATCGAGTTATACTAATGGAAAAGGTCCGTCGCCGGACTTTTTCCATTAATATATCTGTCGCTATGTTAAATGGGTTTAACATAGCGAGACAGTTTAAAATAAGCAACGGAGATCTCCGTTGCTTATTTTAAAGCTGTCTCGCTATGTTAAACCCATTTAACATAGCGAGGCAGTGTTTAAAAAAAAGCAACGGAGAAAGCAAGATCTCCGTTGCTTTTTTTAGTGTCTCGCTATGTTAAATGAGTTTAACATAGTGAGACAGTTTTAAAATAAGCAACGGAGATGTCCGTTGCTTATTTTAAAACTGTCTCGCTATGTTAAACTCATTTAACATAGCGAGACACTAAAAAAGCAACGGAGATCTTGTTTTCTCCGTTGCTTTTGCCCACAGCTCTGATATACTGCGCAGGCGCGCAGTACATCAGAACTGCCGCGGATGCCAGGCATCTGCGGAAGGGCAGTAAACAGGCATTATACTATGCCATTATTTAAGAAAAGGAATAGTTTCTTTTCTTAAATAATGTCATGATATAGTAATAACCACTTCTGGTGGTAATGCTAAATTACCCACGGTTGGCTTTGTCCTGGCCGCCTCGGGACCAAACCACGCCAACCGTGGGTAAATTTAGCATTACCCACACCCAGGCGTGGGTTATTGCTATATGCATTGTGTTTTGTTCATAGGTTCATACTAGGCTATCTGCCCGAGGGCATTTACAAGCCTAGCCCATAGTTTCACCCTTTAGTATGGGGAACTATACCCATTATTTTGCTGTGCCTCTGTTGAGCAGTGACACTGAGGTAATCCCTGGGGTATATCTGCGATCTCCCATCCATTGGTCAAGATTTCTCTTGAACAAGGCCAGCGAGGTGCTCTGCCTCACATATACCGGGATTTTATTCCACAGCATAGGGAGTCTTTGGGTGATGAATCTATCCCTCCAGCACGTCCTATTAATAGCCGTGTCGAGGTTTAAGTCTCCGCCTTGTGGCTCTGACGGATCTAGATTTTTGAGGTGAAGCATATTCATCAAATCTGGGTTTGACATGGCCTTGTATGTTAGGCAAAGGTCACCTCTGAGCAGCGTAAGCGACTGAATAGAGCTGGAGTTCTTTCAGTCGGGCAGCATAGGACAGATGTTTGAGACCCTTTATCCTTTTGGTGAGGAACTTTGTGGCCTCTCCAGCTGCTGCAAGTGTCGGGTCAGATACATTCCGAATGGGGCATTGTACTCAATCATTGGTCTGATGAGTGATGAGTATAGGGAGACTATGACCTCCCTTGATCTAGATGAGAATCCCTTCATGATAAGGTGGGCAATGTAGAAGGTCTTCCTAACTACTTTAGCTACATGGGTGTCGAATGACAGACTACTATCAACCTGGGTCCCCAGGTCCCTGATAACTTCTTCTGTACTCAGTGGATTGCCACCTATTTGGTAGCTAGGGGTAACCTTGTTTTTCCCGAAGGGTATGACTATGCATTTTTGGCATTTAACTTTAGGCCATGGCTCTGGCACCAGTTATCCGTTTCTGTGAGACCCTTCTGAAGGATATCTGTGTCAGATGTGAGTTTGCAGTCATCTGCAAACTTTGTCAGCCATAACCCTCCTGTGTTTGCTTGTACTTCGAAAGTAGATGCTAAACAAGAGTGGGCCCAGGACTGAGCCCTGTGGTACACCACTTGTGACAGGCTTTGAGTCTGACATGGCGCCAGCAACTCTGACCCTGTGGGTTCTGTCACTCAGCCAGTTTGCAACCCATCTTGTGATGTATGGGTTAACATTTAAGCTGATGAGTTTTTCAATGATACCCGAGTGGGGTATTGTATCAAAGGCCTTCGCCAGATCGAGGTAGGCTGTATGGACTGCCTTTCCTCATCAATGGCTTTGGTGACTGTTTCAAAAAGTCAACCAAGTTTAGAAGGCATGATCTGCCTTTGACAAAGCCAAACTGGGATGGATCCAAAGTCTGCAAATTCCCTATGTCTTTATTTATGAGGTCCATTATGATCCTCTCCATGGCTTTGCAGATAAGGCTTGTCAAGCTATTGGGCGCATAATTTCCAGGGTCGGTGGAGCCAGCGCCTTTTTGAACTGGGTCCACAGTTGCAGTGCGCCGGCCACCTGGCTGGGTATCCAGAGGTAAGACTATGATTAAACAGCTGTCCTAGCTGTGGGTTTAATTCTCGTTGAGTTCGTGGAGCACACAGCCGGGGACACCATCAGGTCCCATGGATGCTGTGTTTTTTGCTTTGGAGAGAGCAGTTCTCACTTGGCGTTGGAGATGTTTGGGGGGCTGCAATCGCTTGGTATAGATATCTCTCCTTTTGGGAGGGGAGAAGTTTGCACTGAACCTGTCAGCCAGTATGTTGGCAATGTCTGTAGGATCAGTAATCTTCACATCACTTTGAACTAGTTCTGAGCATATCTGGGAGTTTCCTCCCAGGTTTCTAACATAGCTAAAGAAGGCCTTATGATTGTCTTTTGAGTCTTTAGCTATTTTTCTCTCAAAATTTGCTTTGGATGATTTTATGAGAGCTCTTAGTTTTTTACTTATAGTGATCAAGGGTGTCTTACCTTTTAAGGATTTTGCTCTATCTTGTAGTAGCTTCCTCCTTTTGTTGTAGAGTTTGTTTATGGCTGGGGTCCACCAGAGTGGACGCTTGCCTTTGGTACAAAGAGTCTTTGTTTTGCTTGGGATTGCCTTATCCATGCAGTCCTGCAGGTGCTGGTAGAAGGCATTTGTAAGTGATTCAGCGGCTTGAGTACTGTTTTCCGTCGGCTCGGGGCCTTAAAGGAGACCACACTAGTCTTTAGAAGTGTGAAGAAGTTCTTTACTGTGGTCTTTTTATTTCAGGTGGGGTGGGATGAGGACCTCCAGCGAGATTAGTTTGTGATCTGATCTCACCAGTGAGGGGTATACTTCGTGTTGAACATTGTGCTCCCATGTTCGTGATGATGAGATCAAGTATGTTTTCTCCTCTTGTGGGGATGGTGACTAGTTGTTCCATGGCATTTGAGTTTATGAATTCCAGGAACTTTTGGGCTAGGGTGTTTGGGCTTGAGTAGTGTTCCCAGTCTATATTAGGGTAATTGAAGTCACCTAGTATGATGGTGTTTGGTGATACATTTATCCTCTAGTGTTTTCAGGAAGGCCATGTGAGGTTCCTGAGTTTGTGAGGGTGGCCTGTAACATGCTACAATTTGCAGAGCAGTCTTGCCTATGGTTAATTGCACCTGGATGGTCTCCGATGCATACCAGTCTTGAGGTGTGGGTGTCTTTGATGAATATGGATACCCCCTCCTTTCTTGGTATTGTCCGGATTTTGGGGCCGGAACGCATGATAAGAGGTAAAACCTGATAGTGCTGGGGTGCTCTCAGGAGCCTTGAACCAGGTTTCTGTCACTGCACAGACATCGATGTTCTCCATACTGAGAAGGGCCTCGAAAGGCATTTTGAGATTTAGACTTCTGGCATTGAGCAGCATTACCCTTAGTTTTTTTTCCTTTTTGTGTTCTAGGGTGGTAGGTTTAGAATTTGAGCCTTGCCTAAAAGGCACTATGGGGTGGCAAGAGCCTTTGCCAATATCCGAATCCCAGGGTGACAGGTGCAAGCCTCCCTGCGAAGCAGCGTGGCTTGTCCAGCATGTCATCCCAGGCAGACAGACATTGATCCCCTTTGAATGACACCAGAGTTTAAGCCAATTGTTAAAGCTGATCATCTTATCTCTGTATTGTGGCATCATTCTTGGTGAAGGTAGGATACTGCTCAAGGTCAGGGTCATACCTGCCTGGGCTACATAATCAGAGAGCTCCTCAATGTCTCTTTTCATGTAGTCACACCAGCGTGGACAATGACTGAGTCATATTTGTACCTGCTGTTGAGAGACCTGAGTGCTTGCGTTATGTGGCGGATTCTACAGGCAGCTTACTGTGACCTTCTCCTTACTCAGTCTGGTGAGCGGGACGCCAGTGTGTCTGACTATGGAGTCACCAATGACTAGTGTGTCTGGCATTGTGTTTGGCCTTAAGGGCTGTGACTGTTTGACACTCTGACTGTGAGGTCTATGTGTTGCAGGTGTTGTGTTCTGAGGTGGTGGTTGTTTGGGTGTCTGCTTTGGTGGCCTCTGCTGTTTTGGTAGATATAGATCAGAGCCGCCGGTATGTCTTTGTGTGTTTATGTGTATGATTTGAGGTTGTGATGGTACTATGTGAGACTGGGTCTATAGTGTGTGTGGTAACCTTCTCCTCCTGACTGGTCTTGCCAGTCCTATGTTGAGAGAGCTCAGCCTCCAGTTTGGCCGTATAGTTGCATCTCTCGCATGTATTTGTGTTTTGTGGGAGGAGGAGAGGGTTGTCTGTGTACATGAGGCAATTGTAACATTGCCTCAATATTCCCAGGTTCACCAGCTGAGCAGGAGAGGACACTAGCAACTGATCCCTCGACATGCTAGAAGGACTAGACAAAAAAACTTTAAAAGAGATTCCTGATGAAGCAGCATGATTTGCTGCAAAAGAGTGCACAATTAAATTTTGTCTATGTTATTATTCCCTGCTGTGGTTTAGTCCTTCACTTATTTACATTGACTTTTATCTTATTTTTGTGATGGACCATTAATCTACACTGCTCTTATTTTGTTTTGTTCTACTCTTTGGAAATGCTAAAAAAAGAAGCAGAAGTGTGTGTTTGTGCGTGTATGTATGTATGTGTATATATATATATATATATATATATATATATATATATATATATGTATATATATATGTATATATATGTGTATATATATATATATATGTATAAATATATATATATATATATATGTATATATATGTATATATGTATATATATATATATATATATATATATATATATATGTATATATATGTATATATATATATATATATAATATATATATGTATATATATATATATATATATATATATATATATATATATATATATATATATATATATATATATATATATATATATATATATGTATATATATATATATATATATATATATATATATATATATATATATATATATATATATATATATATATATATATATATATATATATATATATATATATGTATATATATATCTTGTTCAACCTCTAAGCATTAAAAAGAGCTGGATTTCAGAGTCATAGTAGATGATCCTTCCCAGATAGATCCCACAGAGTTTGTGATAAAGATAAAGACTCTATGCACAGGCTTATTGCAGTTGTTTAGTAATGTGTGTTCCCACAGAAAGGTATAACTTTATGAAGAATATCAGAAAAATCTGAAAATCTAGGTTAAATTTGGCGGCAGGAACCTTAGCAGAACCATAGTAGTTGAGATAGGACATGGAGTATGTGTGTGTGTGTGTGTGTGTGTGTGTGTGTGTGTGTGTGTGTGTGTGTGCATGTGTGTGCATGTGTCTACATAGATATGCTCATTGTGTATGTGTGTGTTTGTGTGTGGTGTGTCTGTGCATGTATGTGTCTACACAGATATGCCCATGGTGTATGTGTGTGTATGTGTTTACACAGATAAGCTCATGGTGTATGTGGGTGTGATACATAGGGAATATTTGTTTGACAGATTAACTTAAACATTAATTAATGTTAGATGTTGACATGAAGTCAGTCCTAATGTTACAGCATGAATGAATTAATGGCAGGATATTATGGCACAGGGACGTAGGGTAAAAGAAGTCCATTTAGAAAAAAAAGGGTTGTTATAAAATTAATAATGTGACTGATAATTTTCATTATATTTATTGCCAGCTGACATTACAGAGGTTTGGCAAGAAGGCGTGCAGCATGTCAAATGACGTACTAAACAGGCCATGTCTACTGTCATTCTCTGCTCTCCTACCTACTCAGAGAATGGCTTTATGTTTGGAAAAAAATCCCAACTAAATTAAAATTAAAATTGACTAGTAATGCAGGAATCTAAGCCACTTCAATATTTTCTTAATTTGCAAAACAGAATTTATTATTTCAGAACACTTATCACAATACAAGGTCATGTGGTACATTGAATAATTGCCTTTGAAAGACTTGTTATAGGAATATCATTTCCTCATACATATAATTCCCTAGCAAATATTACAATAACTGATGTAATTAATTTAAATTTAACATTTCTTTAGTGTCATGACAACAATATGTACATTTCAGCACTTCAGCGTGCTCCCTTAAAGCCAAGAATTTTAAATAGTAACACTGACATCAACAAATGGTTATAAAAATGTATTTTAAGTTGCATTTCTAATGCAGGTAACCAATTCTAAATTGCATAAAACTTAATCAAATAATAATTACATAACATACATATCATACAAGTGTGTGTATGTATGAGATGCATACAGTGTGTGTGTGTGTGTGTGTGTATATATATATATATATGTACATACACAATATACATATATATATATATATATATATATATATATATATATATGTACATACACAATATACTTACTACCAGCTTTACTTGATGACAGGGAATTAGTCTTAGGTAAGAATAAATTTCTCTAAGCCAGCATGGACCAAGTAAGACATTTAGTAAAGAACTCCTTACCAAATAGCTTGGGTTCGAAAAGAATTGTTTTAATCACGTAAAATGTGTCTCCAGGCTTTGTCAAAATGTAATCTGGATGATTGGATGGAAAACAACAAGTTCACCCTGGGTTAGTACTCTTGTCCCTTATGAACAGGGTAACATTTAAATGCTTAGCTGGCTCTGGTTGTTCATACATAAAATATAAAGGTCTATGGGTTAGAATCCATGAAGATTTTTGTTGTGTCTTTCGGCTTTTTCCCGGTTAGGGGTTGCCACAGTGGAACTCCGGTCCGCTAATGATTGGCTGAAGATTTTTACGTGCCGAGTTATGAGCCCTGACGCACAACCTTCAACGAAGGTACACCTCTTCACGCATGTCTCCACACAGAAAACGCTTTAGCTGAGAATCGAACAGATAAGTCTTGCTGTGAATCAACAACGCTACCGCAGCACCACCACCGCATGAAGATTAACATAATTGCAAGCTTAAATTCTGTGGGCAAGTGCGGAATTTGCATCCTCGTTGATTTGCGTGCATGCCACTCATGGTCTGCCTTAAAGCAGATGGCGCTTGCACAGCTTTTTTTTTTTTTTTTTAATTATTGAAGCCATCCGATAAACCCACAGCTTTAAAAGTGGGAGGGTGTTTGCCCTCCCCCTTGTCCTATGTTTCTGGCACCATTGGACAGAGCTACAGAAGTGGGGGGAGGGCACAAACACCACAATACAGTTGGGACGTGCTCAGAGACAGGGCGCTGAGAAGAGCGCAAACTTTACAGAATAAGAAAAAATAATTATACTAAATAAATAAATGAAATTTGCGCCCTTTATGAGGCTAGTCTGAATGGTGCCCTAGGCGGTCGCCTAGTTCGCCTATGTCTAAGGCCGGCCGTGCACATTGCCATGGGGCATGCTGCCTAGATATTCGCATTCGCAGTATGTCTAGATTTTTGCCTCATGTTTTTGGTCTGTCCATCATAAAATGTGTAGTTTTCTGGCAAATCCAGTGAGGACCAAGTTCACTAAATGAGACATTTGTGTTTCAGACTTCATATATTTCAGAAAATGCATGATTAACATTTGTTTATAAACTCAAATATATAAATAAAATAAAATGTATAAAAAATATACGAAGTACAAACCCATATTTCACCTGGTGGATAGCCAAATGGTTCACAGAAAGGACCCAGGAAGTTAGAATTGGGGAGTCCACCTCTACAAAGAGGCCAATCACAAGTGGAGTCCCTCAGAGATTGGTCCTTGGACCGCTCCTTTTTGGCATTTACTTCTTTGAAGTCAAGGTCAATGTGAATGGTCTCAGGCTGACTAAATTTGCAGATGATTGCAAATTAGGAGCTGTCATTGAATCTCACACTGACATAAATGTTCTCCAGGAAGGGCTGACACAGATAAACAACTGGTGTCTGAGCCATGGACTAAAACTAAATGCCAAGACGTGTCCTTCCGGAGTCATCCAACCCTGATCACTATCATATTGACAACACACCCCTTAGACTTGACCCAGTAGTCACAGACGTAGGGACAGTAGTGAGGAAATCATTCTATGTTGCGCAGCTTATAAAAAAGGTATGACATCTAAGTTTAGGGAAGTCATTGTTCTACTGTATGTGGTGTTCAACAGACATATCATTGAGTACATTACCCCTTTGATAGGTACCTAACCAGGCATATCCAACAACTGGAACATCTACAGAGGTTCCTCACTAAAATAATACAGGGTGCAAGCAAAATGCTGTCTATAGACCACCTAAAGGACATATCCTTGTATTCTGTATCTTACAGGCTTTTGAGGGAAAATCTATGCCTGGCATACAGGGTATTGTCAGACCCAGCTCTGATGGACCTCCTGCATAACAAACAGGACCAGAATTACCCATTCTAAAGACCTTAAACATTGTCTGTGATATAAATAGGACCTGATGGAGGGAGTGATATGTATCCCAGAGACTACCCCGTCTCTGGAACAGGCAACCCATCCATGTGAAGCAGAGTTCCTCCCTAACCCAGTTCAAGTGCAACTTGGACAATTGGATTGGGAACAGGAAATTCATCCCTGGTTTGGCACCTATGTCCCAATGGAAACAGACAGCCTGTAAATGATTAATCTCCCAGTCCCCTGCTTGTAAATGTTTCATCTCCCAAGCCCCTTACACTTTTCAATGGAAACAGAACAGAGATTTGGGATATATGGCTAGGCTTAAAAGGCCCTTGTGGTCTTTAGCCTATAATTCAACACTGTTTATTCTGCAAAACCAAAGAGAAAAATGAATTAAAAAAGCAAGGAGAAAAAGTAATCATTATTTTGTGGCTATGTTTGCATTTGATGTCCTTTGTAAGATGGAACGGGCTTGTTTAATAAAGGCTGCTTTATGAGGTTGAAGTTGGTATCGTGTGTGAATATTCAACTGTTTACATGAATACATGCATTAATTCATATTGGAATTACCATTCCTCTCAGTCATCGGGCGTTTCCACGCCCATTCCCCATGTCAAGTCACCAGCGCCATGCCCACATCTGGGCAGAACTAAACGCTTGGTACTGTTCAAATACAAAACCTAACTTTCTAAGCTTATAAGAGCAATATTAATAATATGTCCATATTTTTGGGCCTTTGTCCAGATTTATTGTGCTAAGAGGTTGAAAGGTATGGCTTGGGGATATTGTTTCATGACATGTTGCTACTTGTTTGGGAATCAGTTTTACTGTAAAATGTGTTGGGATTTTTTAGGTAAAGGCAGTCAAAGGGCCCAGATTTAAAATTTTGATCTAGCAACAATTTAAACAGGTGGGGGTGGGGAAGAACAAATGCAGTAAAGAAAGAGCATATTAATGGATTAAGGGCTTTGTTTACATACCTCTCAACCTGGAAACACCAAAAATCTGGACAAGGCCCATGAAAAATAGGTACAAATCTGTACGCAGATTAACATAAAATTTGCATGCATAATGTAACCCCACCCACTCCAATGGAATTGTGAGATACCAACTTTGAAATGCAAACTGAAGAATAGACAACAAAAATATGGCACCAGAGTCCATTTGCAGCCATTCCAATGTCCCATTACCTATTTCGCCCATTTACCATAAACAATGTGTGCATACTGCTTTACTAATACAATGATTATTTGGATTTTATTTTTACATTTAAGAGCCCAATGCGCAAACACCAATAGACATCTGCTAAACAAAGCAACACTGTCTCACAACGAAAATAGACTTGGCATTAAAACTTCTCTGCCCTTGAAACTCACATTCATTGAAACCCACACCACATTAAAAAAAATGCATTTGGCCAGTGGTGGATAAAGATTACCTTTGGGCTATTCTCAAATCATTGGCCCCTTGCATACAAAACAAGAAACATACATGTTTTCTTTGATATACCTTCTTGACTATTAAATTATATTCCTTGTATAATGCAGCACACTTGTTAGAGCGCATTTTACATTGTTTGAACATTTTTCCAATAGGCTGTAGGCAATGAAACAAAATGCATAAACCAATAATGACAAAACTACCCAATTCAGAACATTTCCATCATAAAAGTCTACTTCCACAGTGTCCACCACACCCACACTATAAATAGAATGACAGTGGTCTAAGCCATAGGCATCTTGCACAGCTTCTCACACTTATTTTCAATTTCATTTTTTTTGGGGGGTACAAAAGGTATAAAAATAAAGGTACAAAAATGTTCAAACAATGTAATATGCACTCTAATAAGTGTGCTGCATTATACAAGGAATATAATTTAATAGTCACATTAGTGTTTATGGTAAATGGGCGAAATAGGTAATGGGACATTGGGCTGCAGAGGGACTCTGGTGCCATATTTTTGTTGTCTATTCTTCAGTTTGCATTTCAAAGTTGGTATCCCACAATTCCATCTGAGTGGGCGGGGTTACATTATGCATACAAAGTTTATGTTAATCTGCGTACAGATTTGTACCTATTTTTCATGGGCCTTGTCCAGATTTTTGGTGTTTCCAGGTTGAGAGGTATGTTTACAGCACTATCCCACCGCTTGCTTCGTCAGAAATGGGCGTAGCCACAATGACTGACACGCCTGCTGTTTGTGATGAGGCATGCAAATGAAGCATGAGTGACAAGCCATGCAAATTTGCCTGTGACATTGTGAATATGCATTATGCATTTGTAGTGTGCCTTTCTTTTCAAACCAATGCAATTTTGTTCTATAGGTTTTAATCAACATTTTCCAAATAAGTTAATTCTCTAGGTTTTAATAAATCATTTTGCCCCAAAACTCTCCAGACATTACGCTTGTCCTGATTTAATGCAGTTATGCAGGACACAACTGCGCAGATAGGAACTATCTCGATGTATGTAGAGATGATTCGGTGCCCTGCTTCGCAAGAGCAGTACAGTTACAGAGCTCCCACGCAGTGGTACAGACCAGTAAATAATGAGCACTACTCATAAACATATTCCTGGCAAAATGGTTTGTTCCACAGATAGTCTTGTGTCTACTATTTTTAAGCGTTTGCTAAGGTTATTTGGATTTTTATTTAAGTGTGTTATAGAGAGGTCACTATATATGAACCTTACTATAATGGCTGTTATATTAAGGCTTGCATATCTGCACCTCATTATAACAAGGATATTATTTATCATTTATCCATTTTTGAAGTGTAATAAGGGTGTGTATATTACAGTTTTACAGTTTGTTCAAGAACCTCTAAGTCCACATGTAAAACTTATTAAAGTTTCTTATGTATTCTTCATCTGTCCTTTTGGGTTTTGCAATGACAAACTAAGAAGGACAGATGAAGGATATATATATATATATATATATATATATATATATATATGTTATATGTGGCTGCAGTTGTTAGGATACTTCACTGGAAGGGCCGGTGTTAGCATTTTGGGGGACACCTAGACACGTCCAGTCAAGTATCATCCTGTCAATGCCATCCTCCTCAGTAACCTTTTAGTTCATGTAGCAAACCTTTAGGAGTAGTACACACAGACTGACTTGTAGCAGCAATGCTCTTACAGTACAAGAAGCCTATGTACCATACTATGTTCTCCCATGTCACAGATGGATATTCACAGTTACTGGCATTTAGTTGCAACAATTATACATTACAGCAGCTCTATGTACAGGTCTGGACTTAGGTGAAATGGCACCCTAAGCCTACTGTTTCAACCCACTCCCCCCTTCATACACACACACCCCCTGCAGTCCTCCCCTTTGTTTCCATCCGGCTTCGGCTCCCTATACCATATACATTACTTTTTATTTTTCCCTTTCTGACATTTTGTCTTGCCGTTCAGCTTAAGAATCCATAACTGTCTGTATACTCTGAAGGGCATTTTAAAGTTGTTTTTATTACATAGCATTTTCATTCAATAATGGCCTGAACAGAAATTAAGGGTATGGAATGAAATTCATTGTTGTTGTTCAGCGTTAGTTTTCTTTGTATCCTTTCAACATACCTTTCTTGACCAAGACAGCACAGTAATAACCATTTAGGAAATAACTCAGATAAGCCAGGACTCAAAAATGTTATAAGTGTTCTGGGATGCATTTTAGAGCAATTTCCCAACCTTTTAATCAAATGATAACCTAAACAAAAACCATGAGTAAGAAAAGAATTTCAGTCTTATTTTTTTTTTCATTCAAGGAACACATAAATTGTGCCCAAGGCTTAATGTCCAAAGATGACAAAATAGTAGGCCATAATAAACTAACAAGCCAGTTGTTGTCTGGATACATAAGTCCTAACTGAGAATACTGCCTGCCTCCCTAACCTCCCTCAAAAAAAAAAAAAAAAAAAAAAAAAAAAAAGAGTCGCTGCCTATGTATCCCTCTGGTGTTAGACTGGGATAAAAGCAGAGGTAGTTTAAGTGACTGCTGACATTCATATACATAGCATGCTTCCTCACTCTTCAACACTAACCTTCAAAAGCAGCTACCTGTATATGTGCCTGATGTGAAAGTGAAAACAATAATGATCACAGTAATGTATCCTACTTTGTTCCTCCTAGACAGTATGCTGTCCTTACACAAGCTATAGTAACCTTTCTACACACCTCTGAGGGCTTTGAGAAAACTAAAAGAAACAATGACCACACTGTACTCAGCCCAAGCACAAGCTATAATGACCTCATGTGCACATCTTTATGGTTTGACTGTAATGAAAATTAAAGAAGAAATAACCACACAACCCCCTCACACACACACACACATAACATACAGCAGCTTTCTGTACACTTATATCTGAGTAGGGCTGGTTTTAGAATGGGTGCTATTGAGAACAAAGGCCATTACCAACTTTATCTAAAAAGAATCAGCCCTGTTTAGGTTAAAGAGTGTAATCAGAAAATTGATACATTTTTTCTCAAATTTTCCCCAACCAGCAACAGCTGTTGTGGAGTCCCCCACACAGTCAGGGATGATTAATGGAGCCCCCTGTATCAATTTATATAGTCTGAGGAGTAGGGACCCTCAGACTCCTTGAAGATCGAAGTGTCTGAATGTTACATGATACACTTTCTGCATTCATTTTGAAACATAATTACTTGTTAGCTATATTTTTTACTGATACCCAAAAGAATAATGAATGTGTCCTGGCATTATTGTGTTTATGAAGAGATAAAAATCACTGATACTTTTTACACATATACACATACACATGAACAAAGACGCACACAAGTCATAGCAATACTAGTTTGTACTTATTTCAGCAAATATCAATACATTGTGCAACACTTGTACTGCCTCACCAGATCAGTGACTACTTGGTAGTCATCAAACAGCAGCAAGGGTAAGTCACATTTATTCACCTCAGCACCTCAGTGAGGAGTAATGCATACCTGTCACCGTCTCTGATTTCACAGCCTTCTCTGATCTTGCCTCATAATTTTGCTCTGTCCTTCGTAAAAAAAAAGTTTGATTTGCTGGTAAATCGTTCAGTATTACAGTCAACAAATCCAGACATCAGAGTTTTGTATTTCTTATTGTCCACAAAATGCATGTTGATGCAAAAGCTGTTCTATTATTTTTAAGTGAATTAGAGTAATAAAATGTTTTCCTGTTTGTGAGCCTTTATTCTGCTATTATTTTATGTATCGTGTTTAATTTTTCAGTAAAGAAGTTGAGAGTTATAGTATCTGCTGTTCCTGGGGTATTTATAAAACTCTCTGAAAGAAAAAAAAAAAATCCCTGAACATTGGAAGTATCAGATCTTCTTAAAATCCAATGTTACACTGGGGTTAGTCACTCTGGGCTGCTAATCTCTCTCTAGTCCTTACCTTGCTTATGTTGATTCTCAGCTTTATCCATACAGGGTCATAACACAGCCCTGCAGTTAAAGAGCATATTCAGGAAATTAATACTTTTTTTCCTCATTTTCCCAAACAGCAGCAGCTTTTGTGGGGCCTCTGTACAGTCAAGGATGATTAAGGGGGCCCCCATGCAACTACAGGTATTACAGGTACCTAAAGCTGGCTATGTTGTTGGTTTTAGTGGAGAATATGTCTACCACCAGGGTTTATCTAAGCCAGGGGCACTATTTCAGTGGTAAAATATTTAATGGAATTGTGAAGCCTTTTACTTGATAAAACACTGTTACTATAATCAGAGATGTCTTTGAATTTATGGAGATATCCTGGATCCTGAATTCACTGCCATGTATTTAGCACATTGGGCAACAAGTGCCCTTCAGCATTCATTTCCGTAGCAGGTACAGGTTTTCCAGGGTCAGCTTGCCAGCCCGAGGCCCAACCCTTCTCAGTGGGTGCACCACACACTCACACCTTGGGTCAGTTTAGAGTGTCTAGTCCACCTACTGCATGTGTTTTGAATGTGGGTGGAGCACCTGCAGAAAACCCACATGAATGCATTTTGGACATGCAGAGTCCACACAGAAGGCACCCCTGCCAAGAATCAAACCGGAGAACCTCATGCTGTGAGGTGACAGTGCTAACCATTACACCAGTGCACCATCCTATGCAGATATAAGTAAGAATTATTACACACCTGGTTTATTAAATGTCACTCTTCAGGTCAGGATAAAACAAGCAAGCATCGTGGGTTCTTTTTCAAACAGCTTTATTGTATGCAAACACATCAAAAATGAGGATAAGTAACTTTAACTTATAAACACATTAGCTATCATGCAGATGGATGTTAACATTCTGGCTGTACCTTCAAAATGGCACTGAAGCTAACACATGCTTGGTATTTATATGCACACATAGATCTTGGAAATGCTACTTAAAGATATAACACACCTGTTATTCTACATTAGGGATAACAAGATTGCTGTACTAGCTTTTTTTAGTTTGACAGAAATATTACTAAATATTAAGATAAGATAACTTGCTATGATTGGGGGCCCCTCAGGAACAGGGGACCCCCAGCAATTGCAGGGTTCACTGGTGCCTAAAGCCAGCTATGTTCACTGGCTATGAGTAGATGAGGCAAACAGCAAAACATTACAAAAAATATAACTACTGGTAATCCATATTAAATTTATGCAACTATTACCGCTACTGCACGGGTTCCTGCCGAACAATGAACACTTGAAATGTCAAACGTCATATGGTCGACACCATACGATCGACATTTCAAGAGTTTGAAGGTTGAATTTAATGGTGCCATACAGTACAGAATGGGAGAAGTGCGGTCTCAGAGTTGGTATATTTAAGTAGGCTGGGTGTGGGGGTGCAGGCGGGCTTGCCCCCCTGCTCGCACCGTTAAGGTATGTTTTTTTTTTTTATTATATATTCGATCTTTCAAAATTCGGCCATATGTTTTCGAACATATGGTATTCAAAGTTTTGAAAGTTCGAATATATAATGTAGACCCTACTGCACTACTAGGGAAATACAAATACATAAATATATTTTCTGTTCAGAATAAGCAACGTACAATTTAATGGTTATACTTCATCTGGCAGTCCTGAATGAATATTCATGTAGAGGAAGCACATTTTATTCACATAAATAGAAAAAAAACATTATGTGCAGGGTGTTGGGCAGGGTTTGCTACTGTGCATCTGGTGGGGTAGTGTTGTAAAAGAAAGCCAGATTAAGAGCTAAACATGTATCTACCAGGGCGCCATTATGGATTTTTAGCAAACAATGTGGTCCTTGCTACTAAGAATTGTGCAGTAGTTATTCTTGCTGGTTTTTTTATGCTTATGCACTCTTATCAGTATGCAAAGCAATGAATAAATTTTTAAAGGACTTCTTCAAAAACATTAAAATAAAAAGAG
Organism: Protopterus annectens; assembly: GCF_019279795.1. Classification (NCBI taxonomy): domain Eukaryota; kingdom Metazoa; phylum Chordata; order Ceratodontiformes; family Protopteridae; genus Protopterus; species Protopterus annectens. Next base: position 916,565,762 of record NC_056745.1, on the reverse strand, counting down.
TGACAACTTGCTTCTCAAGAAAACAGCAAGCTTATTTCTGTATGCTTTGAACACAGTTTGTATGGTTTGCTTGTGTTTTCAACTACTGTATTTACAACTTAGCAATAGTTAACATGAATTATTTTTTTTAGTTACAAGACAAGAATAGGGAATAGACACAGTCAGAGAGTAGTTCTCATTTTTTCTGAAGATAGTGTGTGTGTGTGTTTCACAATTTTTATTTGGATTTCTCTGGACAAGTATACATATTTAATCATGCGTGCTTTCTTTTATAATTTGAGTGTAAAAGGTTATGGCTGGCTGATTATTGAAGTGCATGAGATTTGCACAGAACGGGTGAAATACAACTGTTGGGTGTCCATCTTTCAAAGTGAGGATGTTTTTGGCTACAGCTATAATAACTAATATAACAGGGGTAACCTATTCTAAGAGTTTTTAGAAGTTGTGATTTTAATGTGCCAGACTTTTAATGTGGCTGCATAGAAGCAAAAAGTGTGGTACCTGAAAATGTATTACTAGCCCTCCAAGAAATGTGTTTGTGCGTGCATGCACGCACATGCAAAATAATAAAAGCCAAGATACAATTACTGTTGGTAAGATAACATCGCAAGGCACTGAACTGAGAATATAGATGGTCAAATCCACAGAAGCTAGTGATCATAACTCAGCTGTCCAGTGTAAAGCATATTTGGATGTGGCTGGTATTGGTCATAACCCAAAGTAGCAGTGCATGTTTGACTTACACTCTTAAGAACATTTTTAACAATTACTAATAAAGAATCCTTCACTGGATTACGTTTAGCAGTTTATTGATTAATGGGATGGTAAAAAGTTCTGACTTTAGCAAGAACATTAAAATTTAGGCAGAATAAGGGTACATCTGAGTGCAAAAATAGTAGTACTATACCTAAATCATAGCACTTTATATGATTATATAAAAATATTGTTTTTCATTTCTTCATGTTTTTCTTCTTTCAGTTATTTTCAGATACTCACTTTCTCCAGTTTGGAGTCACAGAGAAGCCAGAACCTGTCCCAGCAAGCAGAATGTGTTCCTGGATAGAAATCCAGTCAGTTGCACAAGTCAAAAATACACACACACACACACACACACACATCACACACATGAGTTAAACCCATCTACCAGCAGTTTAGAGGATCACTGGTTCACTTATCAGCACATCTGTAAGATGTGAGAGGAAAACAAAGACTTTGGCAAAAAAAAAATCACAGAAGGCCAAGAAAAAGGAGACTGTACAAAGGAAGTACCACATCCAGGAATCAAACCACAGAACCAGATGCTATGAGACAGCTACAACAACCCGTGTACTATAGCATCACGCATTCCTGTATGCTTACCCATTATAACAGTTCCGGTAACTGTGCTAGTTTAATAATGGTGTGAACATTTATTTTAATTTTGATGACCAGGATGATCACACTAAGCCTATAGCCTACTTTTTCAAGGGAGAACCCAAGGTGGTATTTTTTCTGACTGGGGAAATTTAACTAAGATGCTAGGGACTTTCCCCTTCTACTTCTTCAGAAGTTTAGAATGGAGAAGTAAGAAAAGCAGGGCTGTGTGTCAGATCTTTTGGGAGATATATTGTCTGATTTTGGATTTTGTGGTAAATGATCTACTGCCTCCCACATTGCAGAAACCATCTGAGGATGTTGTATAGAAGATTAATATCTAATGATAGAGTCCTGGAAAAGCACTTCTATACTCACGAAAATCAAGAAAACAAGAGTTCAAAACCTCTGTTGGACAAAGCAGAAAAACATGACAGTAGAACAAACATGGTTCTTATTTTAGTGATAATGAAATGAAAACTAACAAAATTCTTAACTATAGAAAGATTTTTTGCAAGGTAGCACAGCCACCTACACATGCACCCCACCCCCACAAATCAAATATACTAACACAGACATCATACTATCTTAGAATTAATGGCAAAAAATATTATGCCTGGCGAGTTGTATTAGGACTGAACATAGGAAAAATGTTTGTGTTTTTTTAATTAAATGCATTATTAATAATGTGTGGCTGTATGATTTGTGAAGATGTGCTGCTTGGTTTCTAAGTGTCTAGCTACCACTGAAAAAGATTACATTCTTGACTTCTAACTTATGATTAAACAGCAGATTAAATGTTTTAGTGTTTACTGATAGACACATATACAGTTAAATGCATTGGTTCTTTTTTTACCATGTACAAGGATATCTGCTGCCCTGTAATATAACTCTTCCATATACATTATTTTTAATGACCAGAATAATGATCGAGCAATAATCCAGTTAATTATCAAAGTCTATTACAAATATCTACTTGCCAGTGTGTGTGAATGTGTGTTTGTGTCTGTGTCTGTGTACATGTGTATAATTATGCGTTTGTGCATTTGCATGTTTATATATATCTTTGTGGCTGTGTGCTTGATCATGCCTGCATGTAAGCATGTGATTACATACCCAAATGTGGACGTATCTGCACATATGTGTGTCTATCTGCATACAAAAGTATGTGTGTCTGTGCATGCATCTCTCTGTGTGAGTTTGAGTGTGTACATTTGTAACTATCTGTGCATGTTTTTTTTCCTGTGTTTGCTTACATATCTGTGTGTGCATGTCTGTGTTTCTCTCTGCATGAACGTGTGTTTGCACGTGAATATATGTTTGTGTCTAAGTTGTTGTATCTTTCGGCTTTTCCCGGTTAGGGGTCACCACAGTGGAACTCCGGTCCACTAATGATTGGCAGTAGATTTTTACGTACAGAGTTGCCAGCCCTGATGCATAGCCTTCATCGAAAGTACGCCCATTCACGCATGTCTCCACACAGAAGACGCTTTTTAGCTGAGAATCGAACAGGACACCATCTTACTGTGAGGTGACAACGCTACCGCAGCACCACCACCGCAGCTTGTATTTGCATAAAACTGTAACTACAGTCAACATTGAATCTGTTGTGGTATAGCACTGTTCTATTCTGATTAGTCCTGTCCATTCAGTTGCTTCATTCCTGCCCTCTTGTTTTGAATTCACCAGCCACCATTGTTACTCATTATTTATTACACCTGAAAACCAACTTGCAGAACACCTTACATAAATCACTGAAGGCACTGTAATTGCATGTCGAGTATTGTATTTATATATGAAAAGTTATAAATATGGAGTACTGATAATATGAAATCGATAATAGTCTATCATAGGAATTATTTTTAATTAAGCACTTTCAGGTACCCAGTACACTGGGCTTCATCAGAATGCCAGACAACACCAAAATCCTTTTATAACATATATAATAATCTGGCTAACAATAAAAGTCATTAAAATACAATGTATAATTACACACCCACAATATACAACCAATGATATTTTTGCCATAATATGGAGGAAGTAAGGACAGCTATGAAGAAGATGAAGAATGGAAAGGCTGTTGGTCCAAATGGAAACCCAAACCCAAACCCATGGAAGCATGGAGGTGTTTAGGAGAGATGGCAGTGGAGTTTTTAACCAGATTGTTTAATGAAATATTGGAAAGTGAGAGGATGCCTGAGGAGTGGAGAAGAAGTGTTTTGGTACCGATTTTTAAGAATAAGGGTGATGTGCAGAGCTGTAGTAACTATAGAGGGATAATATTGATCAGCCACAGCATGAAGTTATGGGAAAGAGTAGTGGAAGCTAAGTTAAGAAGGAAGGTGATGAGTAGTGAGCAGCAGTATGGTTTCATGTGGGGAAAGAGGACTTCAGATGCAATGTTTGCTCTGAGAGTGTTCATGGAGAAGTATACAGAAGGAGTTGCATTGTGTGTTTGTGGGCTTAGAGAAAACATATGACAGGGTTCTGAACCTCTCCTGGAGTTTTACTCACATTGCCTTCCCGATTGAGGACAATAGAGCCATTTGGGGTATCATGCAGTATAAACTCTGATGATAAAACCTTGAAGCTGGCATCTGGCTGACTACTTATAATAATTCTGATCTGATACCCAAAATAAAACAAAAATGGAATAATAAAGCCTTGTATAGCAAACCTGAACACCAAAAAACAACAAAAGAGCTCAACAACCTTCATCTTCTTTAATAATACACAACAAATCACTCAGTAAGCACTTTTTATTAGTCCATTTTGGAATTACTCTATTGTCCTCAATCAGTAAGCCAATGTAAGTAGAACTATGGGAGAGCTTCAGAACAAACAGAATGCAATGAATGCTTCCAAACCAGTGTTTTGGGCTCAGAGAGATGAACTGCTATCGGATTGTTTGGCAGCCCCTTCAAACCCTTTTGATGACAGTTTGCTTGCTTTAACCAGCCAGGCTCATTTAAGTTTGGCTGAGCATTTCTCATCTCTTGAAAAAGACCTAATTAAGTTAAAAAGATTGCAGTAGAACACACTGTTTTTTGAGAGTAGTATGGCAGCTAAGAGGTTTCCTAAAGGGCTGATAAAGTACAAAAATGCCAGTTGGAAACAATCTTCCATAATAGCTCATAGATAGATGGGTGGAGTTGAACCAAAAGAAATCAGCATGGAGTACAAATGACTGACTACTACAAACAAAGAATACATGAGTTAAATGAAGTTATCAAGCAAAATTATTTTCATTTGAAGGAGGTTTCTACAATTGAGAACTCTGAAACAAAGTTTTGTCTCATACAAGATAAACTTATTAAGGAGAATAAAGCTTCTATGGGCTAGACTTGTAAAGGCTCCAGGGCTGTTGGCCTAGTACACACCTATGAACCTATTAAGGAAAAGAAAACTTAAAAGAAGTCTGAAAGAGATCGAGTTGATTATGAAAGAGGAGCTGCATATCCATTAAACCAAGCAGTATAGGCAGGTGTGGATTGCGATCTGGATCTGAAAGATGGAGGCCAGATTTTTGTGGCTCCCTCTGAATCTGTACCGGAAATAAGGAGATCAGAGCATCTCACAAAGAAAGGTGAGCCGAATGTAAATTCTAATCCCAAAAGAAGTGTTAATTTTAAAAATTTATCTAAAAATAATAGCAGCAATGAAGGAAAGCAATGTTTTTTCAGCCTGTGAATGTGTTCCAAGACACGGGCACCGGAGAACGTACATGGGCACAAGTATCTGTGGTTCCAGCCATGGGGAAGCAAGATATGAAGGCAAAGCCAGTAAACAACAATCAGGGATGGAAAGGAAGGAAGAAGAGTGCATGGAAATAGAAGGTAAATCTTTAAATTGTGACTTTAAAATCATTAATTTATTGCATAGACTGCTAGATTTCTATGAACTACAGGTTTTAAGAAAAGGCTGGACATTTGTACCTGCAGAAAGAGCAGGTGTTTGTCAGACTTTGAACAGTTTGAGAGACTATGTAATGAGGCTTAATTTGAAGTTTGTATTTGGAAATAAAGATAAAAGTACATTTGATTTTAATAAACTTAGCTGTTATAATCCTTCATTGAGACCTGAATTAGAGGTGTTTTTAAGTGTTAATGAAAAGTGGTTTAGGGAATAATTTTTTGAAAAGCCTGCAACTAAGTTTTTCAACTTAAGTAAAAATAAGCATTTACCTCTTAGTAGGCTAAGAAATTATGACTATTCTAATAGTCAAAACTGACAAAGGCAATTCTTTAGCAGTCTTTGACAGAAATGATTATATTGATGCAATGGATATTATATTACAGGATGAGAACTATTATAAGAAAGTCAGCCTTGATGACATTAAAAAATCTTACAGTTTTATAGATTCTTTAATAGAGGAGTGACTATGTCATGGCAGGATTGAGGTAAAAGAAGCTATTTTATTTCTAAAAGCAATCCTAAAATTCATAAAATGTTTGGCTTGCCAAAAAATTCCCAAAGTGATTGATTATCCACCATTTGTTGCAAGCAGTGGTAGCAAAACAGAGGCCATGGCTGTATTTATTGACAAACAACTACAAAAAGTAATTGAAAAAAGTCAAACATACATACAGGATACTTTTGCCTTTACTAAAATTCTAAAAGGGATTGATGTACATGAGTCTGATTATTTAGTAACTATGGATCTTAAATTATTATTCACTGGTGCTGAATATGTCAGAATTGAATTGTCAACTTCTAAAATTTTTAATGATGACAGTTGCACTTATTTTGGAAATATTAAATGTTATTTTATCTTATAATTATCTTGAATTCAATGGATCCTTCCACCAGCCTACCAATGGCGTAGCCATGGGGGCTGCTATGTCTCCAAGTTATGCTAATTTATTTTTGGTAGCTTGGGAGAAGGAGTTTATTGTTAAGAGTACATTTTATGTCAAAGTTGTATATTATGGCCATTTTATATATGAACTCTTCTTCGTTTGGTGAGGGAATCTACATGAATTGTTATGTTCTATAGAGTATATAAATAATGCCTGTGATTATTTAAGTTTTACACCGAGTTATGATCTTAAGAGAATTTGTTTCTTGGATGTAGAAGTATACAAAGAAGGAAAGGAGCTTTGAACCAAAATGTACAAGAAAGAGGTACAAAATAATACTTATTTGGAGTATGGCAGTATGCACCCCATTAACATGAAGAGCAATATTGTTAAGGGACAGTAAAAAAGAGTTAGTGACCTGACAGACTGTGATGCTTTATTTCTTTGAAGAGCATACTGCCTTATGTACTAAATTAACTGTGTAGGATTACTCTGAAAGTCTTGTTAAGCAAAGGTTCAATAAAATAAGCAGTTGTCGGGGTAAAGCAAATAATGCGATAAGTATTGTGAAGGTTCAAAAATATATGAAGAATTATGAAATGAGGATGGCTGTCCAATATTCCTTAGATGGGAAAAAGATTAAAAAAAATGATAAAGGAAAATTGGATAATTTTAAGTAGTTTTCCTGAGGTTAAAAAAGTGATAGGAGAAACACCTGTTTTTATAAACAAGAAGGGAAGGAATTTTAAAAATATTTTTCAAGATAAGTTGAAATATATTAGTAAGGAAAAAAATGACACTTAAATGTTTTAATTGTATCTATTGTAAATTTTTTAATGACGGGTCTAAATGAGATTTATATAAGAAATATGAAAATTAAGATTAGGGATTTGTATAATAGTAGGTCTAGATTTGTAGTTTACTTGTCTATTTGTTTTTCTGCCCTGCATATTATGTTGGCAGGGCCACTAGAAGATAATTCATGAGCACTTGTCTGCTATTAAAAAAGCTGATAATAGCAATGCATGGGCAAAGCATTATAACACCACAGTTTGCAATGGTATGCCTAAGTTTTTAGTATTAGACAAGGTGCCTGATTTTTATAATAAATTAGAAGCTGAGGAGGAATTAGACTGGAGGGATTACTGCTTGATAATTAAACTGGATGCTAGCAGCCCACCAGGACTTAATGACAAGGAGAATTTTAAGATATATTTGAAAAGAAAGAGATTGAAGCAAGCATTGTTTGCTTTTTTGGCCTTAATTACATAATTGTTTTACAAATTGTCTTAATTATGTCAATTATTTAATTATGTTATATGTATATAAGTTGTTTTTTATTTTTTTCATTCAGTCTGAAGAAGTCTATCATTTGACGAATGTGCTTACTGAGTGATTTGTCATGGATTATTAAAGAAGCTGAAGGTTATTGAGCTTTTTTTTTGTTTTTTTTTTTATGTTAATGCTTTTAGCAAGAAGGTAGGTACTATATTTGGCCTGGGGTTTTCCAATTAAGAGCTTTTCTTAATTTTGTTTCTTTTTCTCTGGCTGTTACTTCATCCAATTTTATATCCTGTACATTTGAAATTCTTATTGTTTCTTTTCCTCATAGGTTCATAGGAGGTTACTAGGCTAGCGGCCCTAGAGCCTTTATAAGCCTAGCCATGTTAATCCAAGTATCCCCATTTGTTCTTTTTTGAGTAGTTCACAGAACAAATTTATAAACAAAGCAGGTCTGTGATCAACACAGCCTATCCCTGTCCATGAAGGACATGGGTGCCACCCCAGGGGCAAATATGCAATCTCCCATCCAATTATCTAGGCTGTGTTTGAATTGGGTCAGTGAGGAGCTCTGTTTTTACATGAATAGGGAGTCTATTCCATAGAAGTGGCAGTCTCTGGGAGACATACCTGTCTCTCCAACATGATCTGTTAATGTCACAAGCTAGGTTGAGATCCCTAGAGCAAGTGACTCTTGAGCCATTTGACTTGTGGATGTGCAGCATTTTCATTAGGGCAGGGTTGGAGATTGACCATTAGGCCAGGCACAAGTCACTTCTCAGCATCCTATAAGATACAGAGTGAAGTGACACAGCTTTCAGCCTGTCCATGTAAGTCATGGTTTGGAGTCCCTGTATTTTCTTAGTAGAAACCTCTGAGGTCTGTCCAGCTGCTGCAGGTGTTTGGTGAGGTACATACAAAAGGATGCATTATACTCTATTATTGGTCTAATGAGCATTGAGTACAGTGGAGTTATAACATCCCTTGACCTGGATGCTAATCCCTTGCTTATGAGGCATGCTATATAAAAGTCTTTCCTTACCACTGTGGAAACTTGGTAGTCAAAGTTTAGATTGCTATCAACCTGTATTTCCAAGTCTCACACCACTGGGTTGGAAATCAGGGGGGTGCTGTCAATATTATAATTTGTAGGAAATTCCATTTTGACAAAGGGAATAATAATGCATTTTTCCATTTAGTTTTAGACCATGGCTTTGGCAGTAATCATTTGTTTGTGTTAGCCCTTCATGTTGACATTGTTGGGGGACTCTGTGATTGCTCCCAGTTTGCAGTCATCAGTGAAATTGGTGAGCCAAAGGCCATCTCCTTTGGCCTGGACTTCTGCAAAATAGATGCCAAACAGTAAGGGGCTCAGCACAGACTCCTGTGGTACTCCACTTATTATGGGTCTACTGGTTGAGGTGGAGTCACCAAGTTTGACAGGGTGTGTTCTGTCAGTGAGCCAACTGGCTACCCATCTAGTAACGTAAGGGTTAATCTCTATTTTTAATTTCTCCAAATCTTCTGGGTTTCTTATACCATGACAGGAATGGACCCCATTCCTAAGTCAATGATTATGATTAAAGTTCATGAAATTAGTATTGTTTCAGTCTTTGATGTCAGCCAAACGTGCTCTTTGCAGCACCTGCAATGTGCCCAGCAGTGACTCCTTCTGCAAATCGTATGGGGTTACATGTATTGGTAACATATCTAAATATGATTGTAGATTCTTTTTTTATAAGACCCATTGCTCCTACTACTATTGGAACTGTCTGAGTATCTTTCTTCCACATTACTCTCATTTCTGCCTGCAAATCTTGATATTTTATGACTTTGTGTCTCTCTGTATACAAGGCACTGTAGTAACTGGGTGTAGCAATTTCAAAAATCAATGCTACTTTTGTCTTCTTTTCATGGACCTCTATATCTGGTTTTCTTGCATCTGTCTTTTGAACTGTTGGTAATGGTTGAGCCCATGTGATAAAGACTTCATCACTTTCTATGATGCTTTGTGGCTAATGTTTCCAGTGTTTTTCAGCCACTTCAGTACCATAATGTTTACACAATCCCCAGTGCAACAGTCTTGCCACATTATTATGCCTTTCGGTATACAATCCTTCTGCCATTAGTATGTCACAACCAGCAGCAAAGTGTGCGACTGTTTCCATTTCTGTTTTACAAAACCTATATTTGTCTGTTTCTCCCACATGATCAATGGACTTTGTAAACCAACATGTACGTAGCCCACTGTCTTGGGGGCTTTCTCCTTTTGTTTTGAATTCTCCCCTCCTTAATCATTCCTGCATTAGATCCTGATCAACATGAGGTTCTTTCAGAAGTTTTCTATACTTGCAACTATATTTATGCCATTTTCCACATTTCTTGCCTTCTCATCTGATCCTTCACCTTTTATTATTTCTTTTATTTTTTGGCACATTCAGTTGCTGCCTGATTTTTATCTACTTCTGGTTTGATTTTATTGAATGGCGCAGTGGTGCAATGGTAGCATTGTTGCCTCACAGCAAGAGGGTCTCTGGTTTGATTCTTGACTGGAGTGCTTTCTGTGTGGAGTCTGCATGTCCTTCCTGCGTTTGTGTGGGTTTCCTCCAGGTGCTCCGGTTTCCTCCCACGTTATAAAGACATGCATCTGGAGTGTTTCTCCTCGGGCCTCCGCTGAAAATTGGCTTCATTCCAAGTCAGACTTTCCCGGTTAACAAATGTTAAATAAAAATCAATAAAACATTTCCATTCCTGCTTGATACCAATATGCTTCTGCTAGGCTAAGCAGGGAAATCATGTCACATTTATTCATCTCATGTTTCAAAACTTTTATTGCATTTGGGTCTTGTGGGTACAACCCCTATCTGGGAGAGTTTCTCAATGAAGCCAGAATGGGGAATTGTGTTGAAAGCCTTGGCAAGGATGAGATAGTCTGTGTGCACTGTCTTACCTTCATCCATGGCTTTGGTGGCATTCTCAAAGAAGTCTACCAGGTTTAATAAGCATGAGCTACCCTTAACAAAGCAAATTGGGCTTGGTCCAGCATTTGGATGTTGCCTGTGTCCTTGTTGATGAGGTCCACGATAATTCTTTCCATGGCCTTGCAGATGAGGCTGGTTAGACTTATGGGACTGTTGTTCCCAGGGTCAGTTGATGGCCCCCCTTTGTGCAGGGGGATTACTGCTGCTGTTCTCCCTTCTGCAGGAACATAGCCAATTCTCAAGCTATGTTCTGCTAGGTCTTGTTTTAGATTGTTTAGTAAACAACCTGGGATATTATCTGGTCCCATTAAGGCCGTGTTTTTGGCTTTGTTAAGCGCCAAGATGACCTGTTCTCTAGAGATACTAGGCAGAGGGCTGGTGTCAAGTATGCTTTGGAATATGATAGGTGGAGATGGGGGGGTGAAGTCTGCACTGAATCTGTCAGTTAGTAGGCTGGCGATATCTTCCGGAGTAGTATGAGTGATCTCATCTACAACCAGTTTGGCACATACCTTGGCATTCCCTTTTAGACTTTGGACATAGTTAAAAATGTCTTATGATTATCCTTGGCTAGGGATGCGATTTTGGTTTTGTAATTTGCTTTAGAAGACTTTACAAGATTTCTGATTTCCCTGTTTAGGCTTAGGAGGGAACTCTTTTGGACAACAGTTTCTTCCTCTTGTTATATAATCTGATTATAATTGAAGTCCACCGCAGTGGCTTGTCTTTACAGGAAGACCTTGTTTTGATCTAGTCAGGTAAAGCAGAGTTTATGCAGCCACTTAAATGTTTGTAGAGGGCATTTGAGTACACTTCTGCATAGTGATCATTGGTGTCTACAATTGTGGGTGGTATGAAGCTTTTTATACCATCGCTTAGTACACTGTAGTTAGCTTTGGTGAATTTTTTTATAATTTTTGTTCCTATAAGGATGTCAATTCCAATAGTTACTTCAAACAAGACTAATTTATAATCTGACCTAACCAGGGAAGGCATCACACACTGGGAAGTACAGTGATCCCCCATGCTGATGAGTACTATATGTCCAGAACATTAGAGCCCTAGTGGGGGTGAAGACTATCTGTTCCACAGCATTTGTGTTAACAATGTCCAGGAACCTCTGGACGAGCATGTGTTTGCTCGTGTATGTCCCTCAGCATATAGAAGGATAGCTGAAATCTCCCATGACTGAGTTGTTGGGCTGTATGCCAAGGGATTCCAGTAAATCGACATAGACAGTGTGCTTATCCTGGTTCATGGTAGGGGATCTATAGCTAGAAATGATGTGGTGTAGTACTTTCCCAATAGTTAAGTGGACGTGGAGTAGTTAAAGTGAGTCATGCTATTTGACCAGTCTCGAAGTATATTTGGTTTTAATGAAGATGGACATACCTCCACCTTTGGTTCCTTCATGCTCATTTTGAGGTCGGAATGTGTGGAAGGCATTGTAGCCTTACATGGCTGGGATATTCTCAGCAGCCTTGACCCATGTCTCAGTAACTGCATAGACGTCAGCATCCTCCAAGGTATGGAGTGCTTCCAGGGAGTGCAGTTTCATGTTTAAACTCCTAGCATTAAGCAGCGCGACCCTGGGTGTTTCTTGATTACATTTTGTTAAGTTAGAAAATTTGTTGTTTTGACATTGTCTAAAAAAGGCACTATGGGGGAAGCAAGGGCCTTTGCCAGTATCCAAAAGCCTAGGGGGGACAGGTGCAGACCATCTCTAGCAAAGTATCGAGGTCTGTCTATCATATCCTCCCAGGCTGATAGATACTGGATCGCCCTGGACTGACACTAGAAGCTCAGCCAATTGATGGAGTCAATCATTTTTTTGTTTATATTGTGGCATCCTGCTGGGTGAGGGTAGGATACTGCTTAGGGTTAGGGACATACCTGTCTAGGACACATAATCAGAGAGTTCTTTCATGTCTCTCTTCATACAGTCCAGAAGGGTATGTCTCAAGTCATTCACTCCAACATGGACTATGACAGTCCTAATGGTACTTGTTGTTGAGTCACCTGAGTGCATGCATGATTTGTTGGATCCTGGCACCTGATAGGCAGCTGACCGTGACCTTCTCCTTGTCCAGTCTGGTGAAGGGGACATCTATGTGTCTCACTATGGAGTTTTCTATGACCAAGACATTTGATGTGTTTTGCCTTACAGGCTTATTTCTTGAGGCAAGTATGTGTGTGTTGATATGTGTAATGGTTTCTTTACGCATAGTGGTAAGTGTGGGTGGTGTGCATTTGAGAGGTCTCTGTTCTTTTTGTAGGCTTTTATTGAGTATCTCTATGTATGTGAGATTATGTGTCATGACCTTACTTTTTGTGAGAGGTGAGGTTTGCATAAGAGTGGAAGCGTGTGTGCTGACAATCTGTTTGATGTCTAGTTTGTTTTTATGTGAGATAATTGACTGCATTTACAGTGTATTTGCATCTTTCACACAGGGTGTTAGTTTATTTTAGGAGTAAATGGCTGTCAGTGTACATGAAGCAATTGCTACATTGCCTCAAAATGCCCATTACAGTCAAGTTGACAGGAGAAATGATAGGAAACTGCCTGTCCATTGTGGCAGTATTTTTCTGAATATGGTAACTGGGAAGGAAGTGGGCTAGCTGAACTTAGCCACAAACAGCAAAAATGAAGCAGCAATTCAATTAAATACAGTTAACAAAGTGCAGTGCTGGCTTAAAATGTACTTATTTTTCATTTTTTTTTCAGTGGATGCATTGGATTTCAGTGCAGATGCACTTCAGACCTATGGCTAAAGTTGCCAAATGTTGAGCAGCTCCAGTAAACTGAGCACAAACCTGCACAACATCTTTGTTATGTTCCACAGGGTCATCATAGATATTTCTCCAAAATGTTTCTGTTTCTTCTTTTTTTCATGGTGTTTCAATTCATTTTGCCTTGTTTCCCAATTCTGTATAAAAAGCTTTTTTGGGGTCATCAATAAATTGTTTTTTTTTTGTACTTTTCCTTTATATTAATCTGTATATCTTCTCTAAGTTTTTCTGCCTGTGCTTTTATCTTTAGTTTATTATTTGCAGTAGTGTACACTAGATCTTGATCTGTTCTGATACTGTACGTTGCTTTTATCACATCTATTTTTTCTGAGTGTTCCCTCTTCTGTACTCTTCTAACAGTGACACTTCTTGTTTTAATTGCTTTATAGCTTTCTCTATTTGATACCTCCATGATGGCATTTGATTTCTCCATTTCCTTTACCTTACTGCCCTCTGTTTTGTTGGTAAGACTTTATCTGTTATTAATTTAGCTGCACAGTAATATATACTGTTTACTTCTGTTATATTGCATGAATTCCTATGATCACTCCTGATTACTGTGTTCATTTGTTTTATCAAACATCTAACATTTTGAGTCTCTTATTGACTTTCTATAGTCTATTTCTTTCATTGATCTTAATATGTCTATCCATCTCTATTAAGTCAAGAAACTGTTCCCTTATATCATTTTCTTCTAAACTATTGCCCATTCTTTGTTTTCCATTTCCTGCAGGCATTCAACAGAAAGTTCCAGAGCATCTTCCTGTGCCATATTCTCTTCAGTTTCATTCTGTGTCATCAATTGCTCTTTCGTATGGGAATTTACTGGTCTATCACTCCACAACATCAACTGCATCAGAGTTGCCACTGTTTCCTGTTCCCTTGCTGTGCAACTCCAACTGAACTTCTATATTGGTTTCCTACTAAGGCTGCAAAGCATCTTAATATGACAACTGATCAGATGTTTTCTGCTCCACTGGTTTCTCCTTAACTTGGGAATTCATTATTCTGTCCAGCTGTGGTGCTATCAGAGTTAGATTTTCTACACCAAATCCTTAATTGCAGGTGATCCATAACATCAGTTTCTATTTCTTTAACTTCTCCATTACTAATCCTCCTTTCTACTTTGCGTCTTTGTTTTCTTATTTTTCTGTATTGTAAATTTTTCTACATGCCTTTTCATGTATTTCTCCTCAAATATCTTTGGTGCTGCTCTTTTTGTACTTATTAGTTTTGCTGGCTCTTGCAGCGGTTAGTTTTGCCACCTCACAGCAAGAGGTTCTCCGGTTCGATCCTCGGCTGAGGTGCCTTCTGTGCGGAGTCTGCATGTCCTCCCTGTGGTCGCGTGGGTTTCCTCCGGGTGCTCTGGTTTCCTCCCACATCCCAAAGACATGCTGTAGGTGCACTGGACACTCTAAATTGTCTCTAGGCGTGAGTCCGTGCGTGTGTGTGCCTTCTGTAGAAGGTTGGGCGCCGGGCTGGTAACTCGACACAGTAAAACTCCACTGCCAATCATGAGCAGACAATTTGATCTGCTGTGGCGACCCCCCCCCCCAACCGGGAAAAGCCAAAAGAAGAAGAAGTTTTGCTGTCTCCTTTGGATAAATATTGCACCATATTAAACATCTTTTTTATATTATTATTATTAATATTCTTTAATTTCTGAAAATCTTTTGAGTTTCTAATACAATGACAGGCATGGACCCATTTCCTAGGTCAAAGTATGATTAAAGTTCATGAAATCAGTATTGTTTCAATCTTTGATGTTAGTCAGAAGTGCTCTTTGCAGCATCTGCAATGTTCCCAGTAATTACTCCTTCTGCAGTTCATATGGAGTTACATGTATGGATAACATATCTAAGTATGACTCTAAATTCTTTTTTTTATAAGACCTGTTGCTCCTGATACTACTGGAACTGTCTGGGTATCCTTCTTCCACATTTCCCTTGTTTCTGCCTGCAAATTATGGTACTTTAAGAGTTTGTGTATCTCTGTACGTTACACACTGTAGTCACTGGGTGTAGTAATTTCAATGATCAATGCTACTTTTGTTTTCTTTTCATACAGTACTATATTTGGTTTTCTCGCAACTGATTTTGAACTGTTGGTAAGGGGTGATCCCATGTAATATAAACTTAATCATGTGCTATAATGCTTTGTAGCTCATGTTTCCACTGTTTTCAGCTACTTCAATATTGTAATGTTTGCACAATCTCCAGTGCAACAGTCTTGCCACGTTATTATGCCTTTCATTATACAGTCACACCCAGTAACAAGATGTGCAACTGTTTCCAATACTGTTTTATAAAATCTACATTTGTCTTTTTCTCCCACATTTTCAATGGATTTTGTAAACCAGCTTGTACATAGTCCACTGTCTTGGGCTACCAATATTAACCTTTCATCTTTTGGCTTAAATTCACCTCTCCTTAACCATTCCTGTGTTCAGTCCTGACAACATGAGGTTTTTCCAAGAGACTTCTATACTTGCAACTATATTTATGCATTTTCCACATTTCTTGCCTTCTCATCTGATCCTTCACCTTATATTCTTTCTTTTGTTTTTTGGTACGTTCAGTTGCTGCCTGATTTTTATCTACTTCTGGTTTGATTTTAATTTGCACTTAACCATTTTCTTCTAAACTCAGAACACATTTTTTTTTCTTAATTTCCTGCAGGCATTCTAAAAGAAGTTCAGGAACATCTTCCTCTGCCACATTCTCTAAAGTTTCATCCTGTGTCATCCGTTGCTCTTTCATATGTGTGCTTACTGGCCTATCACTCCACAACAGTGACTGCGTCTGAGTTGCCAAGGTTTACTGTTCCTTCCTTTGCTGTGCAACTCCAACTGAAAATTTGTACTGGTTTCCTATGGAAGGCCCCAAAGTATCTTCATATGGCAACTGATCCGATATTTCCCCCTCCGCTGGTTTCTCCTTAATTTGGGAATCCATTGCTGTATCCTGCTGTGATGTTATCAGAGTTAGATTTTCTACACTAAATCCTTTACTTCACAGGTAATCCATCCCCTCAGTTTCTGTTTGTTTAATTTCTCCATTACTGATCCTCTTTTCTACTTTTCCTCTTTGTTTTTTTTTATTGTTTGTGTTGTAAAATTTCCATATATGGATGCCTTTGCCTGTATTTTTCTTCAGATATCTTAGGTTCTGCTCTTTTTGTATTGATTAGTTTTGCTTTCTCCTTTGTGTAAATATTGCACCATATTAAATTTCTTTTTCTTTCCCATGTCCATATTTCTTCTTCAGATATCTCCTGGTCCTTCTGTTTCTCCTTATGGATTCATTGTCCCTTCATGCTGTAATATAATCCGTGTTAAACATTCTACACTGAATCCTTCACTTCAAAGGTATTCCATCACTTCAACTTCTATTTTTTTAACTTCTACTTTAAAAATTTTCTGTTCTATGTTTCCTGTTTGTCATCTTGTTTTTATATTGTGAAATTATCCATATCTGGATGCTTTTGCCTGTATGTCTCTTTGAATATATTTGGGGCTGCATTTATTGTACTGATTAATTTGGCTTTCCAATCTCTCTTTCTTTCCTATGTCCACATTTCTTTTTTTATACCTTTTAAAAATTTCTAGATTTTATTCTATATATTTTCGCACTTCCTCAATTACTTCTTTTTTTCAAATAGCCCAAGGTTTCTTGGTCTATATAATGTTTTTCATAAATCTGTTGTATTAATGAACACATTTTTTATTTGAAGCTTCTGACAGTTTTTCTTGTGCAAATATTTTTCTTTCCTCTAATTTCTCTCTTAATCTTTTTGCATATCGTTTTTCTGGAAATTCTGGGCTTCTTGCATAATAGTAACAATACATAATTTCTTTCTTATCCTCAACAGTCCATTCTGTCATCTTTATGGCTCTCTTTTGGCCTATCAGTTGTATGTGATTTTTGTGGACTAGTACTTCCTTTTACAACAGGGTGTCCATCCTTCCCATGAGCACCATTTTCTTGAGGATTCTACACTGTCATTTTTTCCAGTCTTGGCACCAGTGTGTCTGCCATGATTGGGCACTTTTTTTATTCTGGGTCTTGTGCGCCCAGCTATCTTTTTTATTTTGTAACCTACTTTTGTCCATGTTATATGCTGTATAAAAGGGTCTATGTCACGTTGTCGAACTCTTAAAAGTTTGAATGCCATATGGTTGACACCATATGATCAAGCTTTTAAAAGTTTGAACGTTTCAACAGAGATCTCCGTACAGTGCGGAATGAGAAGATTTCCCTTTTCTGCACTGTAGTACGATCTCGGAGTTGGTATATTTAAAGAGCGGGGGGTTGCAGGGGAGCTTGCCCCCCTGCTTAAACTGTTCAGGTATTTTTTTTTTCTTTGGTTTAGTTTTTTTATTACATTTTCAAACTTTTAAAAGTTCGATCATATGGTGTCGACTATATGACGTTCAAAGTTTTAAAAGTTCAATTATGTAATATAGACACATATAAAATACAGTCTATACATCAGTATCATCTTGGTGAGATTTTGTGAAAAATAGGGTCCACCTCATGAAGGTACTCGCCAAGACTTTAGGATGAATTCATTTCCAGCAATACTATTGTCCTTTGCTTGATGACTTATCATATCTGCATACAGACCCTCTCCGTTTTTTTTTTTTCTTCTTAATTCTCCAAGTCTTTTGGGATTCTAATAACACGAAGGGAATGGACCCCATTCCTAAATTAAAGTACAATTAAAGTTCATGATATTAGTATTGTTTCAGTCTTTGATGTCAGTCAGAAGTGCTCTTCGTAGCACCCGCAATGTGGCCAGTAATGACTCCTTCTGCAATTCGTATGGAGTTACACATATTGGTAACATATCTAAATACGATTGTAGATTCTTTTTTATAAGACCTGTTGCTCCGACTACTGTTGAAACTGTCTGGGTATCTTTCTTCACATTGCACTTGTTTCTGCTTGCAAAGCCTGATATTTTATAACCTTATGTCTTTCTGTACACAAGACACTGTAGTCACTAGATGTAGTGATTTCAATGATCAATGCCACTTTTGTCTTTTCATGGACCACTATATCTGGTTTTCTCACATCTAACATTTGAACTGTTGGTAATTGGAATCCCACATGATGTAGACTTCATCATTTTCTGTGATGCTTTATGGCTCATGTTTCCAGTGTTTTTCACACACTTCAGTACCATAATGTTTGCACAATCCCCAATGCAACAGTCTTGCCACATTATTATGCCTTTCAGTATACAGTCCTTCTGCCATTAATATGTTACAACCAGCAACAAGGTGTGCGACTGTTTCCAATTCTGTTTTACAAAACCTACATTTGTCTGTTTGTCCCGGGTCCATGTTAAATCATTGAATGCTTAAAAAAGCGAACGATGATTTATCGAACCCATGAAAGTGAAAGCTTACAATCTTAAATGCTTAGAACAGCAATTTTTTTCCAAGGGAAAAAAATCACTGTTCCACAAAAAAGTGGGGCTGCGCCCCCACATCCCCCCTACTTAAATATACCAACTCCGAGATAGCACTTCAGTGACAAAAACGGCAATGTAACGGAAGTGGCCAAGCAAATTCTTTCCCTGGGAAAGAATTCACTTATATGCCGTTTCACTATTTTGGCATTTCATGCTTTCAAGTTCGATCAAGACGCATTCAAAAGAATGCATCTTCAATCATTTAATAGGAACCCGTTTCTCCCACATGTTCAATGGACTTTGTAAACCAACGTGTATGTAGCCCTCTGTCTTGTGCCGCCAATATTAACCTTTCATCTTTTGGTTTGAATTTGTCTCTCCTTAACCATTCCTGTGTTCGATCCTGATCAACACAAGGTTCTTCCAGGAGTTTTCTATATTTGCAATTATATTTATGCATTTTCCACATTTCTTGCCTTCTCATCTGATCCTTTACCTTATATTCTTTCTTTTGTTTTGTTTTTTTCACATTCAGTTACTGCCTGATTTTTCTGTACTTCTGATTTGATTTCTGTTCCCGCTTGATGTCAATATGCTTCTGCTAGACATAGGAGGGAAGTCATCTTAGATTTATTCTCCTCATGTTTAAAAACTTTCACTGTGCTTGGGTCTTGTGAAGTCAGCAGATATGTGTGCAGTCCCACGATTACAAATCTATACATGTAACCAATTTTTGTCCTTCGGAATGGGGAATATATAATCTTGGTATGCACTAATTTTTATAAATCATTTGATGAGCATGAAGCATCCTGCTTGTTTTCCTGTCTAATGTATCTAACACCTTTTGGGGTCAGTTAATCACTCCAAAACTGTAAGTTAGGACAGGAAGAGCAAATTGATTTATAGCTTGAAATTTGTTCCTAGATGTCATCATCACCTTTCGGCTGTTCCCGTTAGGGATCACCACAGCAGATCATCTGTTTCCATTTCTTCCCGTCCTCTGCGTTTTGCTCTGTCACACCAACCACCTGCTTGTCCTCTCTCACCATATCCATAAACCTTATCTTAGGCCTTCCTCTTTCCCGGTTACCTGGTAGCTTCATCCTTAGCATCCTTTCCCCAATATACTCAGCATCCCTCCTCAGCACATGTCCAAACCTGTCATCTGTTCCTAGATGTCAATTAATTTAAATCTTCCAATATATTCCTTCCTGAGTTTTATTCACATTTGTTCATGTTTTATTGTTGATCATTCAGCAATTCCCAAATATTTATACATTCCCTCTTGTTCAAGTTCTTTTATATCACATACTTGTCACAAACTGATGTTTTCTTGGTGCTGCAGCTTTCCTGATATAAAGGTTGCTTTTGCACATTTATCAAGACCAAATAACATCCTTATATCATCTGAAAAAGTTTTGACTACTTGCAGTTGTGCTTTTCAGTTCCTCGTCTGATGAGCTATCCAGTTTTAAATCATCGACAAAGAGAAGTTGAGAAGTGTTTATTTACACTTTGTTGTTTTCTATCAGCCAAATTATAGCCATGGCCTAATCTGTTAAGTAGACAGCTTAATGAGTTAAGGGCAAGACAGAGTAGCAGCGGTGACAGGGATTCACCCTGGAATATCCCCTTTGAATTTTTATCCCTGGAATAATAATTTGTCCTTTATCATGGCTTAATTGCAAAGTCGTCTGCCACTGTTGCATGGTCACTGTAATGGAATCAATCAGTGTGAGGTGTATCTTATACATTTTTAAGCACTCTCTTATCCATGAATGTGGGTTATAGCCAAATGCTTTTTTGTAGTTAATTCATGCCATACTTAGATTCTTGCCCTTTTTACAGTTCTCCATTAGGATTTTATTTAGCAACAAATGATCCTTTGTTCCATATGACTTTCTTTAATTACCCTTTTGCTCTATTGCCATGATTGAATTTTTATCTCAATGACTATAAACTCTATCAATCAATTCCAGTGTATAGTTTATATGTCATCAGAAGGCAAGTTATTTGTCTATAATTTTTAGGATAACTTGCAGGTTCACTCCTAATTAGGAGCATTGTTTTTCCTGTTGTTAACCAGGTCAGTATCTGTTCAGGGTGAGCATATGTATACTTCTTATTCATGGCTAAATCGTCATACAAAGATGTTAATACTTTTAGCCAGAAGTTAGATACTGCATCTGGGCCTGGGGTTTTCCAAAAGATGGACTTTTCTTAACTTTATTTCAATCTCTCTGGCTATTACTTTATTTCATATCCTGCACATTTAAACTTCTTATTCTTTCTTTTACTTCTTCTATCCATTTAACATCTTTGTTATGTTCCACAGGATTTTCATAGATATTTCTCCAAAATGTATCTATCTCTTCTTTTCTGGGAGGTGTTTCAAACCCTTTTTGCCTTGTTTCCCAATTCTGTATAATACTTTTTGGGGTCATCAATAAATTGCTTATTTTGGACTTCTTCTATATAGTTATATATCTTCTACGTTTGTCCGCCTGTGTTAATATTTTTAGTTTATTATTTGCAGTAGTGCAAGATAGATCCTGATCTGTTCTAGTACTGCACATTGCTTTTATCACATCTGTCTTTCTGAGTATTTTTATTGATCTCTTCCTTCTTCTGTACTCTTCTAACAGTGACACTTCTTGCCTTAACTGCTTTATAGTTTTCTCTATTCAATATTTCCATGATGGTATTTGATTTCTCCCTTTCCTTTCCCTTACTACCCTGTGTTCTTGTGGTAGCACTTTATCTGTTATTAATTTAGCTGCACAGTAATATATCCTGTTTACTTCTGTTATATCACATGGATCTCTGTGGACAGTCCTAATTACTGTGTTCATTTGTTTTAGCAAACTTCTGACTTTTGGGTTTTATTGACCTTCTGCAGTCTATTTCTTTCATTGATCTTAGTATATCTATATCTATTAAATCAAGCAACTCGTCTCTTAGCTCATTTTCTTCTAAACTGAGGGCACATTTTTTGTTCTCCATTTCCTGCGGGCATTCTGTAGTAAGTTCTATAGCATCTTCCTGTGGCACATTCTCTTCAATTTTATCCTGTGTCATCTGTTGCTCTGTCATATGGGAACTCACTGGCCTATCACTCCTCAACATTGACTGCGTCAGAGTTGCCACCGTTTCCTGTTCCTTCCCTTGCTGTCCAACTTCAAGTGAATGTTTATACTGGTTTCCTGTGGAAGGCTCCAAAATATCTTCATATGTCAACTGACCGGTTGCTTCCCATTCCACTGGTTTCTCCTTAATTTGGATGCTCATTGCTCTATCCTGATGTGGTGCTTTCTGAGTTAGATTTTCTACACTGAATCCTTCACTTCACAGGCACTCCATAACCTCAGTTTCTCTTTCTTTAACTTCTCCATTACCAATCTTCTTTTCTACGTTTCCTCTTTGTCGTCTTATTTTTTGTATTGTAAAGTTTTCCATGTCTGCATTCTTTTGCCTGTATTTCTCTTCAAATATTTTTTGGTGCTGCTCTTTTTGTATTAATTAGTTTTGCTTTCTCCTTTGCATAAATATTACACCATATTAAATCTCTTTTTCTTTCCCATGACCATATTTCTTCTTCGGATGTCTCCTGATCTTCCTGTTTCTCTTTACTTTGTGGAATCTTTCCATCATGCTGTGATGTAACCTGTGTTAGACCTTCTACAGCAAATCCTTCATTTTGCAGGCATTCCATAACTTCAACTTCTATTTTTTTTAACTTCTACTTTACTAATCTTCTTTTATACATTCCCTCTTTGTGATATTATTATTTTTATTGTGAAATGTTCCATACCTGAATGCCTTTGCCTGAATTACTCTTTGAATATTGTTAGGGCTGCTTTTTTGTATTGATTAATTTGGCTTTCGACTTTGCATAAATATTGCACCATATCAAATCCCTCTTTCTTTACCATGTCCATATTTCTTTTTTATACTTTTCAAAAATCTCTAGGTTTTGTTGTTTATATGTTCAAACTTGCTGAGATGCTTCTTTTTCCATACTGGTTAAAGTTTCTTGCAATGTATACTGTTTTTTTTGCAAATCTGTTGTATAAATAAACACAATTTTTTTTAACTGAAGCTTCTGACAGTTATTCTTGTGGAAGTATTTTTCTTTATTCTAATTTCTTAATTGTCCTGTATATATTGTGTCTTCAAATTCTGGGCTTTTTGCATAATAGTAACAATACATAATTTCTTTCTTATCCTCAATAGTCTACTCTGTCGTCTGTATGGCTCTTCTTTGGCCTATCACTTTTTGTGATTTTTGTAGACTGCCACTTCCTTCTATAACAAGGCAGCCATCCTTCCCCTGAGCCTAGCTTGGCCTCATTGTAAGAATGTTTCTTTATTTTGAGGATTCTACACTGTCATTTTTTTGTCCAGTCCTGGCACCAGTGTACCTACCAGGATTAGATACTTTTTTATCATGGGTCTTGTATGCCCAGCTATCTTTTTTAATTTTTGACCTACTTCTGTCCATGATATATGCAGTATAAAATACAGTCTATATATCGGGTCTGTATTATGTGATCGAACGTTAAGGTGATCAAACACCTAAATCTCGACCCGTAAATGTCAAATCCTTAAAACAGCGAACAGCCATTTACGTGAATTTTTCCCTGGGAAAAAATTTGCTTGCCCGTAGGAAACAAAACAAACTTTTAAACACTAATCAAGTGGTGAGCTTCACACCCCCCCACCCCCCCAACCAAATATACCAACTCTGAGATCGCTCTACATTGGGGAAAAGAGCAAATTACCAATGACAGCCAAGAAAATTTTTTCCCAGGGAAAAAATTTGCGTAAATGGCCATTCGCGATTGTCAGAGTTCGACATTTACGGGTCAACGTTTAGGTGTTCGATCACCTAAACGTTCGATCACGTAATATAGACCGTATATATCAGTGTTGTCTTGGTGAGATTTTGTGAAAACCGGGTCCACTTTGTCAAGGTACTCACCAAGACTTGAGGATACATTTAATTTCAGCAATATTACTCTCCTTTGCTTGCTGACCTATCACCTCTCCATTCGGACCCCTCTCTGCTGTATTGCTGACCAGATGATATGTAAGTGCTACTTTTACATACTTGCCTTGCAAGTGGCAATACATTAACACAGAGGCATCATATTAAAGGGGAGTGGTTACATCAGACATATGCCAAGACAAATCAGTGTATGTATTTTCCAGAAGAGCTACCCCTACAGTCTCAAAATTCATGGGAGTTTTTCCCTAGATGTTAACATCATAACCAGTGGTTCTATGTTTGCAAAGAAGGCCATACATTCAGAGAATAACAATGCCACTTTTACAAGCAACAATTTTTTTCATCTGCACAGGCAACCATTAAGCATGTAAATTCATGTGCTTGGCTACTACTTAAAAACATAAACAGTTGGAATACTTTGATTTTTTTTACACACTGATAATGGAAACAACTTTTAATTAAATGACAAAATAGTCAACTGTATTCAATAGAACAGGGTGGATTGGTATTATCCAATTTGAAATGGTATTTCGGAGATACACAGTTAAGGCTCCTATACATAGCACATGCAGAAAGCTATCATTCAAAGTGGAAAGGGATGCTGAGAAATGAGGGAAGCTCAAGAAACAAGGAGAGACTGAAATTTTCGATGCAGGCCTTTAAGGGGAACAACAATAATCATACATAATATTATATCCATAAAGTAGCAGAAGGTATTCTAAGAACTAACTGAGAAATATGAATCCACAAATGAGTAAATTAAAGAAAATTCCTTAGTGATGCACAGAGGAAAACTCGGAGCCAGCAATAACATATAAAACTTTATTAACCAGAGTTAAGCACTTTCATTCCTAAAATTCACTAGAACTTCATCAGAACTAAAATATTAGCTTAAAAACAAACATTTAAATATCCCTCCTAAGAGTCACATGATAAAACAACAAACCAGTAGAATCGCACACTCTCAAAATGCTTCAAATTTAAAACTGAATTAAGAGAAACAGTTTCATTAAGACCAGGGTAGCTAGCTGAATTTAATTTCATCTGCCATTTCAACTCACAAGCATCAATATGTTCATCTATTATTCTACCCTGAATATCTTTCTTAATTTGTTCTATTACTAAAAAGTCAAAAGCAAGAGCATCTCATACCATTATATGCTTGTACAATGCATTAGTAGGTTTGTTGTATCTAATATCCAGGCTGTGTTCATAAATTCAATTCCTTAACCATCTGGAGGTTTTACCCACATAGAAGGCAGAACATTTTAGGCATTGGGCTAAATATACCACATTTGTAGAACAACAGTTATAATACCCCTTGATTTTTATAAGTCACTCCTCTAACTGTAAAAGCATTACTACAAATAATCTTGGAACAATGTGGGAAAAAAACACATTTTTCATTCCAAATGCTTTATGCCACCCCCTTGCTTTCTTATTCCTTCCAAATAATTTTTAAATGACTTGCCTCTCCTATAAACATAAAATGGTTTCTCACCAATTTTACTTAATACACTGGGGTCCGTATAAAACAAATTCCAATTTTTATTAATACATTTAGTAATGACAAAGCTATCCAGTAAATGTAGATATTAACAACTTCCTGTTGGAACTTCCAGGCTGGACAAGTACCCTTCTCATCTCATTATTACCTTGGCCAATAATACTCAAAATAGGTAAATGATACCCTGTTTCTCTCTTAATAATCACTTCATGTAATATTTAATTTAAAAACTCAAGGGGGTGTCCTCTCTTAAAAAAACATGTCCATAATGACATCACATTCATGAAGAAAGGTATCAGGTTCAGATATCATTCTGGCCAATCTGAACAGATGGCTTTTGACCACAGATTTTTTTCTGATGTATAGGATGCCAAGTGGAATACTGAAGATATGAGTTTGAAAAAGTTGGCTTGTAATAGATATTAGATACAAATCTTTGACTGACCTTATCTTTAATAATCTCCACATCTAAAACATTAATTTTATATTTACCAAAACTGTAAGAAAAATAAAGAAATTGTGTGGTATTATTGATGTACTCTAAAAACACTTTTAATCTTTCAGAGGTATCTGTCCACAAAATAAAAATGTCATCCTAAAACCTGGTATAGTGACACCAACTGCCTTTAAAGTCACTGTTGAGCACATATTGATCTTGCCATTCAGCCATTACATAATTGGTGAACATGGAGGAAAATGCAGCCCCCATGGCCACACCAATGACCTGCCTAAAAAGCTGACCCTCAAAATGAAGAAAATATTTTTTCAATACTAATTCCATTAGGGACACCATAGCTTCAACCTTCCAAGTTCCCAGGTCAGTGTATTTAAAAAGCTGATTCTCAAACCAGTTAAGATGTTCCTCGTGTGGTCCGACTGAGAGTAAGCTGTGTACCTCTATTGTGACAAAAATAATCAAAAATGCCAGGAATCTTTGCAAACCTGTCCAATATTTTTTACACATTCCTTAAGTTTATTATCTTGTAACTTGGCTAGAAAATAAGTTTTAGATTGAGACACGTCCACTATATGATGAAAAGGGGGATTAATCATATCTTTATAAATTTTTGGTATCCCAAAAATACTGGCAGTGACTGGTTTGGCTTTTTTTTCGAACACCTTTACTGAATTCTCTCTTATGACATAAGCACATTTACATTCATATAAAAGTAATCAAACTATATTAATGTAACAAACATTATACTTCACATATATTGCTATATATCATATAACCTGAGCAGTATTACATAAATTATTCAATTACTGCCTTTTTTAAGCAAAGACATTTTATTAAACCATCACTTACTACATAGGCAATCATGCATTTATATAAATGAAAATAAACCACACTAACGCAATTCTAGTTGCAAGCATTTTACATCGCAAACCACACTGACACACTCCCAATTGCAAACATTATACAACACTTACAATCTACCCAATCTTTCTCATGCAAACATTACATAGCTCATTTAAGTCCTGCTGTCTTTTAGATCTCATTCCTCCCCTGTATGCATTGTTCCCATAATTCCCATTTTTCCTATGTAGTTTGCTCCTATCCTTTTCTAAATATCTAATTTCCAGTTGTTTTATCTCTGTTACTATATTCACCATTTCAAGTATAGTTGGTTTAGATTCTGATTTCCATTTTATATCAATTGTTTTTTTGGCAGCCAGTAAGGCCTTTCGATGTGAAGGCAATTGTGATTCTGTAGCATAGCTCAAAAAAATCATCCCCCTCATCAGACCAATCTGCCCACCCAACATCTCTAATAGTGCATCCTATAGGGGATCCTTAAAGATTGCCAACTGACTACACTCCCAGAAAATATGTTCCAAATTACCACTTTCTTCCCCTTCAAACCTCTAATATTTACTGTCTGCCTGAGGAAAATCTCTCTGGAGTCTACTTGGGGTATAAAAATGTAAATATTTCCAGGCAAAAATCCTAAATCTTCTAGAGTTTGTTGCTTATTTAGGAGACATACATATATCCTGCCATTGTTTCTTTGCGAATTGCTTATCCAGTCTCTCTTTCCAATCCTTTCTAAACTTCTCTGATTGATTCTTATATTTATCATGCAATATTTTATATGCTCTACTAATTATTCCTTTTTTAATGGCAGCTTCTGTTCTAGATTATATTAAAAACTCTACCAGTGCTGGTCTTTCATTTAGGACCCCCCGCTCCCATTTCTTTCTCATTCCCTATACTCTGATATCAATCCCTGATAGGGAAGGCAATCTCTAACCTGCAGTCCAAATAAATTCTTGGTGTCTTCCCATTCTATCATCTTTCCCTTTCTAGTTATTTGCTCCCAATACCTTGGTTTCTTTGACAGTTTTCCTCCAATAAATTCCAGCCCCCTCTTGCCTATTGTCTGTATCCCTAATTGCAGTCATCCCTATCGAAATAATCTCCTTTCTTCATTCTCTTATTGGTTTAGTTCTTAGAATACTTTCTGATACCTTATGGATATAATACTCTGCATGATTATTGTTATTCTCCTTTAAGACCTGCATCCAAAATCCCAGCCTCTCCTTGTTCCTTGAGCTTCCCCCATGTTTCATCATCATCTCTTTCCACTTTGAATTATACTTTTCTGCTTGTGCTATGTATAGGAGTCTTAACTGTGTAGCTGTGAAATAAATACACCTTCAAATTGGATAATCCAAATCTACCCTGTTCTATTGGAAGAATCAGCTTATACCATTAGACTCTTGCTGTCTTCCCCTCCTAGATAATGTCCTTCAGCTCTTTATTAACTGCTACTCACAACTTCTCCTCTAGTTGATAAAACTATGCCTGACATGTATATAAGACTAAAGAGACTAAAAACATTTTAACTGCTTGTATTTTACTATTCATATCCATATAACAAAGCTTCCATTTTCTCAGTTTTCATATTATATTTTGTTTAGTCTCTTCCCACATATCATTGGCTGCTACATCAGAATCATTTTGATCCATACTCCTAAATACTTTGTTTTATCATGTCTGCATACATATGTATATTGCTGAACCAATTTATGTGTGGGTACATAATTTACCATTATTGACTTTGTTTTAGCTTCTTTAATTTTGTATCCCAAAAAGATATGGAACTGTCTCAAAATGTTCCATAACACTGTAATCTCTTTTTCTGGTTTTGTTATGTTCAAAATAATATCATCTGCAAATAAAGCCAGCTTTTCTTGACTACCACACCGATTATATCCTTGAATTTCTGCGACCCTTGTTTTCTTTGACAGTGATTCTAAATATAATGCAAATAATAAAGGGGAAAGAGGACACTCCTACCTGGTTCTTCTGCTCAAACAAAAATTATCAGAGAGACCCCACCCACTTTAATTTTCCCCTCTGATCCCTCATATATTCTCCTAATGAACCTTATCATTTTTTCAGGAAATGCAAATGCTTCCATTCTGCTTCCAGCTTACTCTGTCCTATGGTTTATCTGCATCAAGACTTACCAGCAACAATGGTATTTTCTTACATTCTGTTTCCCCTCTAGATCATCAGTGTTCTGTTAATGTTGTCAAATGTTTGCCTCCCCTCCACAAAACCACATTGATCCATATCCATCAGGTTTTTGGCATTACTTTTGCCATTCTTTTAGCCATTATAAACATGAGCACTTTACAATCATGGTTTAGTATTGAAATGGGCCTGTATGAATCTGGATCTGATGGATCCTTACCCTCTTTTGGTAGTACAGCTGCCAGTGCATTCTTCCAGTACAGTGGTACTTTTACTCCTCTTAAGATACTGTTAAACAAAACCTTCCAGATGTTTATCAGTTTTTTCCTCCTAGCTTGCAAACCACCACAGGAATACCATCAATTCCTCGGGACTTTTCTGTAGATTGGTTATACATCACAATTTTTATCTCATCTCTTCCTATCCTAACTGTTAATAATTGAACCTCATCTACCTCTAACCTTGGCATATTGAATTATTCCATAAATATTTCCATTGGTATCTTTTCTTGATTTTCATATTTCTCTGCTTTATAAATACTGTCATAGAATTTCTGAAACATTTCTAATACCTCTAGATGATCTCTTGTTACCTTCTTTGTTATAGGCTCCCTAGGTTTGCTGACAGCCCTTTCTATTTTCTGTTGCCTGAGTCATTGTGCTAAATGTTTTTGTGCTCTAGTGTTGTTATCAAAAATCAGTTGCTTAACAGTAATCTTCCTAAACTTGTGCATATTATCAAGGTAATCCCTTATTTTCTGCCTAGCATTCTGCAGCTGATACTCTTCTTGTTCTGTGAGATTCCCCTATTCTGCAATGCTTTAACATTTGTCAATCCTTCTAAATAATTCTTGTTACTTTTTAACCATAGCTCCCTTTCTTTTATTTCCACCCTATCCCACTCCTTAGCTATATTTTCAGAAGAAATTTCTATCCTGTCTAACATCTCCTGGATAATCTCCACTACCCATTCCTTAAATTCCTTTCTTTTCAACAGATAGGTGGAAAAGTGCCAATGTCTCATTTTTATTTCATTACCCTGTGTTTTTATTTTAGTGATTATTGGCATATGATCTGAAATAGTTATTTTTGTTTAATAACAAAAGTTTGCACAGTCTGTTGCAGAGGAGGATTAAACATACTTAGTTTTCAAATTCTGAACTAGCACTGCCAGTCTCTTTATGACTAAACCAAAAAGCCAAGTTCAATTTATGACAAAATAATTTCATGTCAGTAATAGCTTGCACTGAATCTGCTCGTCTTGTAGACAAATGATAAACCCTTTGCTAGCAAGTTATCATGTGCACTGGTAACTTGTTCAGAAGAGTAGTTAATTATCTCAATTCTATGTGCCTGTTGTTGCTAGAGGAAACATATGAAAAGATGTTAAGAAATTATGTTTCTTTTGCATATTCTCTGATATATTATTTCAGGGGCAAATAAAAAATGAATTTGATTTCACGCATAATACCAAGCCAGTCACTGCCAGTACTTTTGGGATGCCAAAAATTCATCCTGATATGATTAATCCCCCTTTTCATCCTATACTGGATGCGTCTCACTCTAAAACTTATTTTCTAGCCAAGTTTCTAGATAATAAACTTAAGGAAGGTATAAAAAATATTGGACAGGTTTGCAAATATTCATGGCATTTTTGAGGCTTTTGGGTAATATTAAATTTTCCTCTGATATTATTTTTGTTACAATAGATGTACACAGTTCATTCTCAGTCATACCACATGAGGAAGGTCTTAACTGGTTTGAGAACCAGCCTTTTAAATATATTCACCTGGTAACTTGGAAGGTTGATGTTATGGTGTCCCTAATGGAATTAGTATTGAAAAACAATTTTCTTCATTTTGAGGGCCAATTTTTTAGACAGGTCACTGGTGTGGCCATGGGGACTGCATGTGCCACAGTGTTCACCAATTATGTAATGGCTGAGTGGGAAGATTGATATGTGCTCAACAGTGACTTTAAAGGCAGTTGGTGTCTCTGTCCAGGCTTTTGGATGCCATTTTTATTTTGTGGACAGATATCTGTGAAGGATTAGAAGTGTTTTTACAGTACATTAATAATGCCACACAATTTATTTCCTTTTCTCACAGCTTTGATAAACATAAAATTATTTTTTAGATGTGGAGATTAGTAAAGATATGACCAGTCAAAGATTTGCCTCTAATATCTATCACAAGCCAACTTTTTCAAACTCATCTCTCCACTATTTCAGTCAGTATCCTATACATTAGAAAAAAATCAGTGGTCAAAGGTCAACTAATCAGATTGGCCAGAATGATAGCTGAACCTGATACCTTTCTTCATGAATGTGATGTCCTTATGGACATGTTTTTGAAGAGAGGATACCCCCATGAGTTTTAAATGAAATACGACAAGAAGTGATTATTAAGAAAGAAATGGGGTATTATTTACCTATTTTGAGTATTAATGGCCAAGGTAATAATGAGATGGGAAGGTTACTTGACCAGCCTGGAAGTTTCAATAGGAAGTTGTTTATATATATATATATATATATATATATATTTACAATGGATAGTTTTGCCATTACTAAATGTATTAATTAAAATTGGAGTATTTTTTATACAGACTCCAGTGTATTATGTAAAATTGTTGAGAAACCATTTTATGTTTACAGGAGAGACAAGTCATTTAAAAATTATTTGACAGGAATAAAAAAGCAAGGTGGATGGCGTAAAGCATTTGGAACGAAAAAAAAGTGTTTTTTGTCCACATTGTTCCAAGATTATTTGTGGTGGTGAAGTGATTTACAAAACCAAGGGGTATTATTATTGCTGTTCCACAAATGTGGTATATTTAGCCCAATGCCTAAAATGCCCTGCCTTCTTTGTGGGTAAAATGGCCAAGTGGTTATGGGATTGAATTTATGAACACAGCCTGGACATTAGAAAGTAAAAACATATTAATGCATTGTGCAAACATGCAATGGTATGTGACACATACTTTTGGCTTTTTAATAATAGAACAAATTAAGAAAGACATTCAGGGTAAAATAATGGATGAACATTTTGATGCTTGTGTGTTGAGATGATAGATCAAATTAAATGCAGCTAGCTACCCTGGTCTTAATGAAACTGTTTCTCTTAATTCATTTTTAAAATTGAAGTATTATGAGAGTGTGTGATTCTGCTAGCTATTTTGTTTTATCATGTGACCCTTAGGAGGGATAGTTAAATGTTTGTTTTAAGCTAATATTTCAGTTCTGATGACGTTCCAGTGAATTTTAGGAAAAAAGCACTTAACTCTGGTTAATAAAGTTCTGTACATTATTGCTGGCTCTGAGTTGTCCTCTGTGCATCACTAAAGTTTATTACATTTATTCTAAGAACTAAGCCAACACAGGAATGGAGAAAGGAGATTCTGCATATAGGGATGACTGCAATTAGGGATATAGACAGTAGGCAAGAGGGGGCTGGAATTATTTGGAGAAAACTGACAAAGGAACCAAGATATTGGGAGCAAATAACTACAGAAGGAAAGAGGATAGAATGGAAAGATGTCAAGAATGTATTTGGACTGCAGGTTAGAGATTCCCTTCCCTATCAAGGATTGATATCAGAGTGTAGGCAAAGAGAAAGAAATAAGGGGTTCCTAAATGGAAGACCAGCACTGGTAGAGTTTTTATTAGACTCTAGAAAAGAAGCTGCCATTAAAAAAGGAATAATTAATAGAGCGTATAAAATATCCCATGATAACCATAAGAATCAATCAGAGGAGGTTGTAAAGGAGTGGGAAGAGAGATTGGATAAGTAATTTGCAAAGGAACAAAGGGAGGATATATGTATATTTCCCAAATATGCCACAAAATCTGAAAGATTTAGGATTTTTGCTTGGAAATTGAAAAAAAAAATTAATATGATGCTTGTGCTGCTGAAATCAAAGACTGATTAATGCAATGAGCCTTACAGGCTGCTACAGCACTGTACTTTATCTTTATCAACTTATGCACAGTACTAGTAAAATGACTTATAACAGATGACACGTACTGTACTGTTACAGCTACAGCTTTAATGTCTCAGGTTTAGTTTTTCATTGCAAGTACAGATGATAACTTTCCATTCTCCATTTACCTCAGAACAAACGTGTTCCTACAAATATGAACTCTAACAAAAATCAGATCTAACATCATTTTGTTTCAATGTCCTTTTTATACACTGTTTTGTGCCATTTGGATCCTGTCTGTGAAAGCAGTCTTTTCATGTTAATAGTGCTGGAATTTGTTTGATGTCATGCAGTCTGTTGTGCTCTGTTTCAAGTTGAATTATGTAACAATCTTAAACTTAGGGAATTGTTCCTGTCTCCAATCATCCCTGCACCTGGGTTTCTCAGGAAGCAGGAAGGCATTCTTATCTCTAGTTCTCCTTGAAGCTTGTACCTAGCACAGGACATTCTGTATCACACACACAGTAGAATGCCAAAACATATTTTTCAACTAAGAAAACTTTAACCATTTTATGTATGTATATATGCATATTCTAACAAGCAGAAGTGTACATGCACTATTATAAGTGCATATATATATATATATATATATATATATATATATATATATATATTTGTGTGTATGTTCTAGCAAGCAGAAGTGTACATGCATTATTATATGTATCTAAATACATACTGCTAACAGAAATGTTTACATAAATATTTTTATACCCCAAGTAGACTCGAGAATTTTTCCTCAGGTACACAGCAAATGTAAATACATGCCGGTGTAATCCTCATCCCTTGCCAGTAACCCCTAACTTTTACAAATCTGCCATTATTATCTTTTCCCCCTCTTCTATCACTACTGGAACTCCTCTGGCAATTAATATAAGTGTTCCTCTTTTGCTTTTTCCCAGATTTTCTGCAAAATATCCATCCTTTTTTCCTGTCCTACCACTACTGGAGCTCCTCTGGCAATTAATATAAGTACTCCTCTTTCCCTTTATATTCTGCAGAATATCCATCCTGAATTCCTTTCTTTATCAAATTCACATGCTCACTTCTTTCCAAATGTGTTTCTTGTTGCATTGCTATTTGCACTCTGCATTTCTTAATATAATTAAGTATTCCTTCCTTTTTGTGTATACCTGTGAGACCATTGACATTCCATAATAATATAGAAGAGTCACCATTTTGGTAAGAAGTCATTATTCCCACTTACTATAAATGACAACTTTTTTAAAAGTGTAATTTCAGCTTTTGTGACACTTGGAACCTATTAATGTTTGGCAGGTTAATAATGTATACAGTTTTTCTTATTATCAACCTATGCCTCATTTTACAAGACTTTTTGCTTTAATAAAAACCCTCAAACAAGAAACCAAAGATGCGCCAGAACACTCCCCTAACATATTAACTTAATACAAACAAACATAACTCTTTACATTTTCAAATAATGAACATTAACTAATAGAAACATTTGCTCCAAATAGACAGCTGATAACACAGGCACTAGTTAATCTGAAATTGAGGCTATGCATGCTAAGAAGCATGTTATTGCCCGTGCTTCTACTTAAACTAATTGGTATCTGTTCTTTTTTTAATCTTTCACTCCCCTCCCTCAGATATGAAAACTATTTACGTACTTTCAGAAATCAGTGTCCAGTCTTTTATTGCTCTATTATCAGCTTATCTCCATGAAAACATAAGAGAAAAAGATAAATCAAGTCCTTTGTTGCAGCCCGAAAGACAAGGTGAAACATTTATTGCTAAAGGAAAACTTTTCATTACATCTGGTTTTCTCATACTAGCTTGTTTTCAATTAAAATTTGTTATTAGACTAAGCTAGTGGTCTTAATCCAACCATTCACCTATGGTGAAATAAGAGAATACATATCAGCTCTACATATATTATGATCTATGTACCATTACACTCATGTCAACAAATCAAGATTACAGCCTATTAACTTAAACATGCTTTGTCTAGCTTTTCTTCTCTTTTTTTTTTGCAATATAATGTCTCCATTTCTTAATACCAAAAAAAAGAAGAAATAAAGACAAGAGGAAGGAAAAAAAGTACCTGTTTGCTTTAATAACTTCACATACAAGAACAACTAAAATACTTTACTATAAAATATGCAATTTATATTGTGAAAAGTTTCCTAGAAATACTGTTAAAAATTGTTTTACTTACAGTTGTCTACTTCCTTCCTCCTGCCCTCCCAATCCCTCCCCTCAGAGTCCTTCCAAACATTAATGATATGAAGTGAGGCAAAAGACTTTCATTTCCAGACAAGTTTAATAAAGTCAACAAAAGTCCACTCTTTCCACTTATTCTTATACATTAGTATTTCACAAATGTGATTGATGGTTTGCAGTCTCACATTTATTCACTAATTTCTATGTTGCTGGTCTTCTTCCTGTTCATCTCCATCTTCCAACTACAGATTCTGGTTCAATTACATACTGCTCCCAATTCTTCTGGTCAACTCCTGTGCTATTTTTTTCTGTCTTTCAAGCATTTTCCTCTGGAACAGTGAAACATGTTTCACTAGCAATCTCTCCATGTACTTCATTATCATGAGAAGCAGATTCCCCCTTCTGCTTAATTTTCTGCATCAAAGAATTACTTTGATCCCTCAGGGAAAATATCCTGAAGACAGCTGGATAAAGCAGACTGAATCTCACACCTGCCTCTAGACAATCCAGGATTACTGCAATACATTTGTTTCTCTTCTGCCTGGTGTACTGTAAATAATAATTTTCCACAAACACTGTACTGTTTTTTCCCCACTTTCTGAAATTTAAGAAAGTTCAGTTACAGATTTGCTGTTCTGAACTGTTTGTAAGTTTCTTGGAGGCCAGTGCTTCCTTGGGCTAAAGGGAAGTCTCTGTGTTCACCAGTGGCAGTGGTTAACACTGAGCAGCCTGCCTGTCCCTGTAGGAGTGGTTACTGCCTAGAAGCTGTAGTTTTATTGGCCATTTTGGGTCAATTCTAAACTCTTTGATCTCTCTCTCTCTTAGAACCCTGCTGCCTCATGGTTTTGGCATCTTTCCAGGCTTGTTAGTTGTTGCTGAAGCACCTACCAAGGGGAGAAAACGATGAGAGAAGAAAGGAGCCACTTTTGAGATTTTAAGTATTTTCTTCTGATTTTTGGTTTAGAATTACTGCTTTGCCGCCTACTTTTCAGCGTTTTCTGGCTTGCTAAAGTTTATATCTGTATTAGAAACAGTATTTAGAACACATCTAGAGCCTGTTTGCTGCATTTCCTGTGTTGCACATAATTTAAAATAGTTTTTTTCTCTTAAAATTGCATTTTACCTGACTTGGGCCTAGCACTCAAGTGTGGGGTCATTTATTGCACTGTTGTGAATATTTTGCTACTTGTGTATCTCTGCTACCTTTAAACTAAAACAAAAAAGAAAAAACAAAAAATCTTGCTTTTTTCCCACTTTCTAAAATTTAAGAAAGTTCAGTTACAGATTTGCTGTTCTGAACTGTTTGTAAGTTTCTTGGAGGCCAGTGCTTGCTTGGGCTAAAGGGAAGTCTCTGTGTTCACCAGTGGCAGTGGTTAACACTGAGCAGCCTGCCTGTCCCTGAAGGAGTGGTTACTGCCTAGAAGCTGTAGTTTTATTGGCCATTTTGGGTCAATTCTAAACTCCTTGATCTCTCTCTCTTAAAACCCTGCTGCCTTGTGGTTTTGGCATCTTTCCAGGCTTGTTAGCTGTTGCTGAAGCACCTACCAAAGGAGAGAAAAAGCTGAGAGAAGAAAAGAGCCACTTTTGAGATTTTAAGTATTTTCTTCTGATTTTTTGTTTAGCATTACTGCTTTGCCATCTACTTTTCGGCATTTTCTGGCTTGCTAAAGTTTATATCTGTATTAGAAACAGTATTTAGAACACATCTGGAGCCTGTTTACTGCATTTCCTGTGTTGCACTTAATTTAAAATTGTTTTTTTCTCTTAAAATTGCATTTTACCTGACTTTGGTCTAGCACTCAAGTGTGGGGTCATTTATTGCATTGTTGTGAATATTTTGCTACTTGTGTATCTCTGCTACCTTTAAACTAAAACAAAAAAAGAAAAAAACTAAAAAAGTCTTGCTTTTTTCCCACTTTCTAAAATTTAAGAAAGTTCAGTTACAGATTTGCTGTTCTGAACTGTCTGTAGGTTTCTTGGAGGCCAGTGCTTGCTTGGGCTAAAGGGAAGTCTCTGTGTTCACCAGTGGCAGTGGTTAACACTGAGCAGCCTGCCTGTCCCTGTAGGAGTGTTTATTGCCTAGAAGCTGTAGTTTTATTGGCCATTTTGGGTCAATTCTAAACTCTTTGATCTCTGTCTCTCTTAGAACCCTGCTGCCTCGTGGTTTTGGCGTCTTTCCAGGCTTGTTAGTTGTTGCTGAAGCACCTACCAAGGGCAGAAAACGCTGAGAGAAGAAAGGAGCCACTTTTGAGATTTTAAGTATTTTCTTCTGATTTTTGGTTTAGAATTACTGCTTTGCCGCCTACTTTTCAGCGTTTTCTGGCTTGCTAAAGTTTATATCTGTATTAGAAACAGTATTTAGAACACATCTAGAGCCTGTTTACTGCATTTCCTGTGTTGCACTTAATTTAAAATAGTTTTTTTCTCTTAAAATTGCATTTTACCTGACTTGGGCCTAGCACTCAAGTGTGGGGTCATTTATTGCACTGTTGTGAATATTTTGCTACTTGTGTATCTCTGCTACCTTTAAACTAAAACAAAAAAAGAAAAAACAAAAAATCTTGCTTTTTCCCACTTTCTGAAATTTAAGAAAGTTCAGTTACAGATTTGCTGTTCTGAACTGTTTGTAAGTTTCTTGGAGGCCAGTGCTTGCTTGGGCTAAAGGGAAGTCTCTGTGTTCACCAGTGGCAGTGGTTAACACTGAGCAGCCTGCCTGTCCCTGAAGGAGTGGTTACTGCCTAGAAGCTGTAGTTTTATTGGCCATTTTGGGTCAATTCTAAACTCCTTGATCTCTCTCTCTTAAAACCCTGCTGCCTTGTGGTTTTGGCATCTTTCCAGGCTTGTTAGTTGTTGCTGAAGCACCTACCAAAGGAGAGAAAAAGCTGAGAGAAGAAAAGAGCCACTTTTGAGATTTTAAGTATTTTCTTCTGATTTTTTGTTTAGCATTACTGCTTTGCCACCTACTTTTCAGCGTTTTCTGGCTTGCTAAAGTTTATATCTGTATTAGAAACAGTATTTAGAACACATCTGGAGCCTGTTTACTGCATTTCCTGTGTTGCACTTAATTTAAAATTGTTTTTTTCTCTTAAAATTGCATTTTACCTGACTTTGGTCTAGCACTCAAGTGTGGGGTCATTTATTGCATTGTTGTGAATATTTTGCTACTTGTGTATCTCTGCTACCTTTAAACTAAAACAAAAAAAGAAAAAAACTAAAAAAGTCTTGCTTTTTTCCCACTTTCTAAAATTTAAGAAAGTTCAGTTACAGATTTGCTGTTCTGAACTGTCTGTAGGTTTCTTGGAGGCCAGTGCTTGCTTGGGCTAAAGGGAAGTCTCTGTGTTCACCAGTGGCAGTGGTTAACATTGAGCAGCCTGCCTGTCCCTGTAGGAGTGTTTATTGCCTAGAAGCTGTAGTTTTATTGGCCATTTTGGGTCAATTCTAAACTCTTTGATCTCTGTCTCTCTTAGAACCCTGCTGCCTCGTGGTTTTGGCGTCTTTCCAGGCTTGTTAGTTGTTGCTGAAGCACCTACCAAGGGCAGAAAACGCTGAGAGAAGAAAGGAGCCACTTTTGAGATTTTAAGTATTTTCTTCTGATTTTTGGTTTAGAATTACTGCTTTGCCGCCTACTTTTCAGCGTTTTCTGGCTTGCTAAAGTTTATATCTGTATTAGAAACAGTATTTAGAACACATCTAGAGCCTGTTTACTGCATTTCCTGTGTTGCACTTAATTTAAAATAGTTTTTTTCTCTTAAAATTGCATTTTACCTGACTTGGGCCTAGCACTCAAGTGTGGGGTCATTTATTGCACTGTTGTGAATATTTTGCTACTTGTGTATCTCTGCTACCTTTAAACTAAAACAAAGAAAGAAAAAAACAAAAAAAATCTTGCTTTTTTCCCACTTTCTGAAATTTAAGAAAGTTCAGTTACAGATTTGCTGTTCTGAACTGTTTGTAAGTTTCTTGGAGGCCAGTGCTTGCTTGGGCTAAAGGGAAGTCTCTGTGTTCACCAGTGGCAGTGGTTAACACTGAGCAGCCTGCCTGTCCCTGA
This sequence comes from Protopterus annectens, assembly GCF_019279795.1. Taxonomy (NCBI): domain Eukaryota; kingdom Metazoa; phylum Chordata; order Ceratodontiformes; family Protopteridae; genus Protopterus; species Protopterus annectens. The sequence continues at coordinate 916,526,938 of NC_056745.1, read as the reverse complement.
AGGAGTGGTTACTGCCTAGAAGCTGTAGTTTTATTGGCCATTTTGGGTCAATTCTAAACTCCTTGATCTCTCTCTCTTAAAACCCTGCTGCCTTGTGGTTTTGGCATCTTTCCAGGCTTGTTAGTTGTTGCTGAAGCACCTACCAAGGAGAGAAAAAGCTGAGAGAAGAAAAGAGCCACTTTTGAGATTTTAAGTATTTTCTTCTGATTTTTTGTTTAGCATTACTGCTTTGCCACCTACTTTTCGGCGTTTTCTGGCTTGCTAAAGTTTATATCTGTATTAGAAACAGTATTTAGAACACATCTGGAGCCTGTTTACTGCATTTCCTGTGTTGCACTTAATTTAAAATCGTTTTTTTCTCTTAAAATTGCATTTTACCTGACTTTGGTCTAGCACTCAAGTGTGGGGTCATTTATTGCATTGTTGTGAATATTTTGCTACTTGTGTATCTCTGCTACCTTTAAACTAAAACAAAAAAAGAAAAAAAACTAAAAAAGTCTTGCTTTTTTCCCGACTTTCTGAAATTTAAGAAAGTTCAGTTACAGATTTGCTGTTCTGAACTGTCTGTAGGTTTCTTGGAGGCCAGTGCTTGCTTGGGTTAAAGGGAAGTCTCTGTGTTCACCAGTGGCAGTGGTTAACACTGAGCAGCCTGCCTGTCCCTGTAGGAGTGGTTACTGCCTAGAAGCTGTAGTTTTATTGGCCATTTTGGGTCAATTATAAACTCCTTGATCTCTCTCTCTTAAAACCCTGCAACTCTCTTTCTGTGCGGTCTTGCGCATAGAGCAGCGTCGGGCATCGCCGCTTAAACAGGTTTAAAGTATTCCCGGCTCCACAAAGTCTGCTCTTCACTTTTTCCCTTAAAACTGCTCTAAATCTCTAATTAAGCACTCTATTTTAATTCTAAAGCCCTGCACTTGCTCATATAAGTAATCTCGTAGATAAACACAAACTAAAGCACTACATCCTCTTATACTCCTTCTAAGCACTTGCTCCCTATTGGTTCTTTCTGATCAGTCAATAAGTAATTCCCTATATTATTCAGGTATGTCCAAAGGTCAGTTTTGAGTTTACTCTCCAGTCCAGCTGGTGAATCTGGGAATCTTGAGGCAATGCTACAACTGCCTTATGTATACAGACCACCCTCTCCTCCTCTCAACAAGCTCAAATATATGTGAGAGATGCAACTATATAGCCAAACTGGAGGCTACGCTCTCTCAATCCAGTACTGGCACAGCCTGTCAGGAGGAGAAGGTAACCACACACACCACAAATCCAGTCTCACATAGACCTATCGCATCAGCAAACCAAACACATAAACACACAAAAACATACTCGGAGGCTCTAAATAAAAATCTGCCTAAGCAGCAGAGACCTCCAAAGCAGACATCCAAGAAACACCTACCACGAAACAATATCCATGTAGCACATAGCTCACAAAGTCAGTGTGCCACACAGTCACAGCCCTTAAGGCTAAACAACACACCTAATACACTTGTAATAGGTGACTCTATTGCCAGACACACTGACGTTCCACTCACCAGGCTGAACAAGAAGAAGGTTACTGTAAGCTGCCTGTCAGGTGCCAGGATCCGCCACATTACACAAGCACTCAGGTCACTCCAAAGCAAGTACAAATATGACTCCGTCATTGTCCATGCTGGTGTGAATGACCTGAGACGTACCTCCCTGGACTACATGAAAAAAGACGTACAGGAGCTCTTTGATCATGTAGCCCAGGCTGGTATGACCCTGACCTTGAGTAGCACCTTACCCTCACCAAGAATGATGCCACAGTATAAAGACGAAATGATCAATTTTAACAATTGGCTAAAGTATTGGTGTCATTCAAAGGAGATCCAGTGTCTGTCAGCCTGGGATGACATGCTCGACAAGCCACGTTGTTTCACTAGGGATGGCTTGCACCTGTCACCCCTGGGTTTTCGAATACTGGCAAAGGCTTTTGCCTCCCCCATAGTGCCTTTTTTAGGCAAGGCTCAAAAGACAAACCCACCCCCATAGACAACACAAAGAAAAAAAAACTAAGGGTAATGCTGCTCAATGCCAGAAGTCTAAACCTCAAGATGCACGCACTCGAGACTCTCCTCAGTATGGAGAATATCGATATCTGTGCAGTAACAGAAACCTGGTTCAAGGCTCTCGAGAGCACCCCAGCATTAACAGGTTATACTTCATACCATGCTTTCCGGCCCCAAAACTTGGACTGAACCACAAAAGGAGGGGGAGTATCCATATTTATCAAAGATACCCACACCTCCAGGTTAATGGCACTGCACGAAGCATCGGAGACCATCCATGTGCAACTAACAGTGGAAAAAACTGCCTTTCAGTTTGTAGCCTGCTACAGACCACCCTCCCAAACAGAGGAACCTCACTCGGCTTTCCTGAGAACACTGGAGAATATGAAGGTCTCTCCAAACACTATTACATTGGGTGACGTCAACTACCCAAACATCGATTGGGAAAACTACTCAAGCCCAAACACCCTCGCCCAATGGTTCCTAGAATTTATAAACCCAAATGCTATGGAACAACTGGTTACCACTCTCACAAGAGGGGAAAACATATTGGATTTGGTCATCACCAGCATGGGGTCTCTATTTTCCACACCAGAGGTATACCCCCTCATTGGTAAGATGAGACCATAAACAAATCTCACTGGACATCCATATTCCGTCCCCACCCTTAGCCAAGGAAACCACGGTGAAGAACTTCTCAAAAGCAAACTTCACACTTCTCAAAACTGAGGTGGAATCCTTCAAAGCCCCCGGGCCAGTGGGAAATACTGCCCAAAATGCAGACTCCTTTACAAAAGCATTCTATGGACACCTACAGGAATGCATGGAGCATGCTAAACCAGATAAAACCAAGACTCACTCCTCCAAAGGCAGGAGACCTGCCTGGTGGACCCCGGCCATAAATAAGCTATACAACAGAAGGGGAAAGCTACTACATGACAGAGCAAAATCCCAAAAAGGGAAGGCGTCACTGATCAGCACTAGCAAGAAACTACGATCCCTCATAAAATCATCTAAGGCCAGCTTCGAAAGAAAAATTGCACAAGACACTAAAGATAATCACAAGGCCTTCTTTATTTATGTCAGAAACCTGGGAGGCAACTCCCAGATATGCTCTGAGTTAGTGCAAAATGACAAAAAAATACACTGAACCCACAGACATTGACAACATCCTGGCAGAAAGGTTCAGTGCAAACTTCTCTCCCCCTTCCCCCCAAAAGAGCAAATATCTATCCCAACAAAGTGTAGCCTTCCTGAGATCACAGATGCACAGGTGAGAGCTGCCCTCTCCAAAGCAAAAAACACAGCATCAATGGGACCAGACGGTGTCCCAGGCTGCATCTTACACGAGCTCCAAGAAGAACTAAACCCTCATATAAAGTCACTGTTCAATCTCAGCCTTACTACAGGATATGTACCCAAGGAATGGCGTACAGCAACAGTGGTCCCACTCCACAAAGGTGGTGCCACAACAGACCCAGGAAACTATCGCCCTATAAGCTTGACTAGTCTGGTCTGCAAAGCTATGGAGCGTATCATCATGGAAATCATAAACAAAGACATTGGGAACCACCAGACACTGGATCCTACCCAATTCAGCTTCGTTAAGGGCAGATCTTGCCTCTTGAACCTGGTTGACTTCTTTGAAACAGTTACCAAAGCCATAGATGAAGGGAAGGTAGTCCACACAGCCTACCCGGACCTCACAAAAGCCTTCGACACAATACCCCACTCGGGCATAATAAATAAGCTCACCAGCTTAAATATCAACCCCTATGTCACAAGATGGGTTGCAAACTGGCTCAGGGTTAGAACCCACATGGTCAGAATAGCAGGTGCCATGTCAGACTCTAAACCATTTACAAGTGGTGTCCCACAAGGCTCAGTCCTGGGACCTCTCTTGTTCGGTATATATTTCTCTGAGGTACAGGCTAACACGGGTGGACTATGGCTGACCAAGTTCGCAGATGACTGCAAACTGGGTGCTGTAATCGACTATCCAACTGACACAAGCATCCTACAAAAGGGTCTCACAGAGATGGATAACTGGTGCCAGAGCCATGGCCTAAAACTAAATGCCAAAAAGTGCATAGTCATCCCTTTTGGGAAAAACAAAGTGCCCACAAATTACCACATAGGTGGTAATCCATTAAGTACGGAAGAAGTAATTAGGGACTTGGGGACCCAAGTAGATAGCAATCTCTCCTTTGACAATCCCGTTGCCAAAGTTGTTAGAAAGACCTTCTATATAGCCCACCTTATCATGAAAGGGTTCACATCTAGATCAAGAGAGGTCATTGTGCCCCTCTACTCATCACTTATCAGGCCCATAATTGAGTACAATGCCCCGTTTGGGATGTACCTTACCCGACACCTTCAGCAACTGGAAAGACCCCAAAAGTATCTCACCAAGAGGATCAAGGGGCTCAAACAGATGCCCTATGCAGTTCGGCTAAAGAAACTCCAGCTCTACTCAGTTGCTTACTGCCTACTCAGAGGTGATCTGTGTCTGACGTATAAAGCCATGTCCAACCCAGAATTAATGGACATGCTTCACCTCAGGAAATCCAAATCTCTTAGAGCTACATGCTCCAGGGACTTGAACCTCAGCACAGAAATAAATAGGACATGCTGGAGGGACAGATTCATATCCCAGAGGCTCCCCTCACTCTGGAACAAAATCCCAATCCATGTTAGGCAGAGCCCCTCACTGACCCTCTTCAAGAGAAATCTTGACGAGTGGATGGGAGATCGTAAGTTTACCCCTGGGATTTCTTCTGTGTCCCTGCTTGACTGAGGTACAGTAAACTAACCTTAAAAGGGCTACCTTCTGTGACCTACTGTATAGAGACACAGTCAACTAATCTAAAAGGGTGGCGAAAGCCAAACAGACTCTGGCAAGGTTTATAAATGCCCTAGGGCAGATAGCCTAGTATCAACCTATGAACCTATGAACCTATGTTTTGCAACAGTTTTGTTAGGATTGACTCTATCTGCCAGAAGTTGTGTAGTCAAGGTCTTGATTGCCATACTTGAAGCATACACATGGTGTGCCTTTAAATTAACAGTTCCTGCTGTGGAATACTATCCCAGTTGCTTATTTGTGCCCCCATAAAAGTAATACAGTCTGTCCCTTCTAGTTTCTCTGGTACAGTATAAAATCTGCAATTTTTCCTACGCGTCTTCTAATTCTACCATTTTTTTGAAACATTCTTTCTTGAGTAGTCTCATACTCAGCCTTTTGTTCATTTTGACCTCTGATTTTTGCAATTTTGTCAGCTAATCCGAATATCTGTGTAAAGCTTCTTCTATTTTCTTCAGTCTTTTGTTATATGAGTTGATATACTCCTTCCGTGTTTTGCTTATTTTTCCTTCTAGATTAGTGGAAGGGGTCTATATTAGATCAGTGAAATGGCATTATAGCGAATGCTGTTCTGCCGACACATATAGACAGAAATCTGAAAATAGCAAAGGCTCAGGTCAGTGATTTTTTTCCCCAAGGAAAAAAAAATCACTTGGCCTGAGACATGACATTTATTTATTTTACATTTGTTGACCGGGCTAGTCCAACTGGATACATGTCCATTTTCAGTGGAGGCCCGGGGAGAAAAGCTCCAAGCACAGAGGTACATAAACAAATACAAGGACAAAGCTGAAGCAAGTAAATACACTGACGTTTATAGGCAAAATAAAGCAAGCAAGTAGTTATATATATAGTTTAAAAGAGATACAGACTTGTAAAGATGGACTAACAGGGCTACATTGTGGACCCTTAAGGTTTTGGGTTGGGTGGAGGCTTAGGTAGGCCTAGGTGAGGCAGGGACATTAGCTATTAGTCTGGATTGGAGCAGGGGCATAGCCATTGGGACTTCAGGAGTGCTCTGAGGTGTATTTTAAATTGGTGCAGAGAGGTCATAAGTCTTAGGTTGTTTGGGAGGGCATTCCAGGATTTGCCAATGGAATTGGCATATAGAGCTTCACCACCCGAGTTGTTAGATTTAATGGTCAGCACTTGTAGACTTTTGGATGACCTGAGGGACGTAAGGTTGGAGTAGGGGGTAAGTATTTTGTTCAGTGAGGGGGTTTTATCTGGATGGTTGATAATTTTAAAAGCCTCAGTGAGTTGGTTGAGTTTGAGAATGTTGGGCAGTTCTAGCCATTCCAGTGTCCTTAGATTTAGGCAGTGATGGGTGCGATAGGGCATTCCAGTTATGAATCTGGCTATGTGGTTATAGGTAGTAGAAAGTTTATTGAGCTCTCTCTTGTGAAGGAAGGAGAATATCGGGGAGGCATAAAGACATTGCTGTTTACCCCACTGTAGTGCGATCTTCGAGTTGATATATTTAGTTGGGGGGTGTGGGGCACAGCCCCCCATGTTGGGGGTGTGGGGGGCAAAGACCCCCAGTTTATGTTTGGAATTGTGTGTATGTGTTTTTAGTGCAAGCAATTTCTTTCCCAGGGAAAGAAATCTCTGTTTTGAATGTTCGTGGTTTAGTGAGGTCGCTGATTACGTGTTGATAAAGAGGTGTTTGATGGAATGCCTCTTCCAGCATTTAATATAAACCCTAGTGGAAGCCATGTCTTGCAATAAAGCTGGAGCTTGACCTGCTTTTTGCTGAAAAGTTGCATGATTCTACCCAGTCAGTGTTTTCTATTCACCATTTCTAGTTGAGTTTCTTTCAGGGTCTCTTAGTTTCTTCTTTGCAGGCATCCAGGCAGTGTACCTACTTGCCAGTAACTGAATATTACTCAAACTGACAGCATCTCTGGCTGCAATTTCTTAGTTTCTGTTTTCACACTGGGAGAGCTGAATGAAGTTGCTGATCAGTGTGCAGCCATCTTGGAAATCCACAATGCACATAATTCATATACCTACATTATAACTACGACTAAGTTTACAATGGACTACTATTTGCAGCCTTGATACGGAAGTGTTTTTTGTAGTTCTCCAAAATGTGTATAATAATTGCAGATACTAGGCAAGGTTGAATTGCCTTGAATTTGACTATCAGATTAGTTGCATTATTGTTGTTTGTATTAAGACAGTTTCAGTAAAGAATATGGACTGAAGTGAGAACAGGTTTCAGTGGCTTGTTTCCCACCTTTCCTATAACTAGTCTAGTCCAGATACAGATGTGCTGTGTCCAAGACTGTTTGTAAGCTTCTGAGCCCTGCCCCAAGCCTCTCTGTGTCGGAGAGAAGCCTTCTAGCTTGTCAGTGGGAGTGGAAAGCACTAGGTAGCCTATCTACCACAAGAGCAGCAGTTTCTGACCCAGAAATTGTAATTTATTGGCCATTTGGGTAGTTTTTTCCATCTCCTTTAACTTTCTGGTCTAAAAGCCCATGTTTGTGCTTTTTCTGCCTTTCCTGTAAATAGTCTAGGCCAGATACAGATTTGCTGTATCCAGGACTGTATATAAGCTTCTGAGCCCCCGAAGCCTCTCTGTGTCAGAGGGAAGCCTTCTAGCTTATCAGTGGGAGTGGTAAGCACTAGGTAGCCTATCTACCACAAGAGGAATGGTTTCTGGCCCAGAAATGGTAGTTTATTGGCTGTTTGGGCAGTTTTTCCATCTATTTCAACTTTCTGGTTTAAAAGCCTGCATTGCGCTTGTTTCCCACCTTTCCAGTAACTAGTCTAGTCCAGATACAGATTTGCTGTATCCGGGACTGTTTGTAAGCCTCTGAGAGGTGCCAAAGTCTGTTCTTCAATTTTTCCCTTAGATCTGCTAGTTCTCTCTTCTCCTGCACTTTTACTAGCTTATTAGTCTAGCACTTTACCATACCAGACTTGTAGCAATTATTGTAGCACACAAAAGTGCTGCCAGTACTAAACATTTTCCAAGGAAACAGCTCCAGTACTTATTATTAATGCCCACTCCTCTAGGCATGTCTAAACGTCAGTTCTCTGTGCTTTCTACTATTAAATTGGTGAACTTGGGCATCCCGAGGCAATGTAGCAACTGCCTCATGTACACCGACATCCCTCTCCTCTTACCTCCCAACACTCAGACTTGTGAGAGATGTGCTTATATATCCAAATTGGAAGCCACGCACTCTCCAGCCAAGACAGGAATAGCTGGTCAAAAGGAGAAGGTCAACATTTGTACCACACCACATGGAACACATAGCACTCCAGAACACACACTAGCACTGCCTTCACATAAAAACACAAACCACACACCCACCTTCGCGGAGGCTCTCAATAAAAATGTACCCAAACAGCAGAAACCTCCAAGGCAGAAATGCACTCGACCACCACAACACAACACTAATCATGAGACACATAACTCTCCTAAACAGTGTGCCAGTCAACCAAAGCCCCTAAGGCAAAACAGCATGCTCAGCACACTAGTCATAAGTGACTCGATATTGAGGCACACTGATGTCCCAATCACTAGGTTGAATAAAGAGAAAGTAACAATCAGCTGCCTGTCAGGTGCCAGGATCCACCACATAACGCATGCACTCAGGTCCCTCAACAACAGGTACAAATATGATTCTGTCATTGTACATGTGGGTATGAATGACCTAAGACGTACCTCCCTGGACTACATGAAAAGAGACATGGAGAAGCTCTCGGATTATGTAGCCCAGGTGGGTACGAACCTAGCCCTGAGCAGCATCCTACCATCACCCAGAATGACACCACAGTACTAGCAGAAAATTATTGATTTCAACAAATGGCTAAGTTTCTGGTGTCATTCTAAGGGGATCCAGTATCTGTCTGCCTGGGATGACATGATTGACAGACCTCAATGCTTTGCCAGAGATGGCTTGCGTCTGTCACTTCTGAGTTTCTGGATACTGGCCAAGGCTCTTGCCAGCCCTATAGTGCCTTTTTTAGGTGGTGTTCCTGAGACCAAATTACCACCGTAACATATACAAACAAATGCAATCTGAGGGTCATACTGCTCAACGCTAGAAGTCTAAATCTCAAAATGTACTCATTCGAAGCAGTCCTTAAAATGGAGAACATCGATGTTTGTGCTGTAACAGAGACCAGCAGAAAGCACCCCTCCACTACCAGGCTATAACTCATTCCACACCTTTTGGCCCCAGAACTTGGACCGAAGCTCCAAAGGTGGTGGTATTTCCATATTCATAAAGGATGCACACACCTCCAGACTGGTAGCCCAACATAACGCATCAGAGATACTTCAGGTGTAGCTAACACTGGGTAAGACAGCGATTCAGGTCGTAGCCTGTTATAGGTCCCCAACCATGTCCCAAGACACTTACTCCATGTTCCAAAGCACCCTGGAGAATATTAGGGTCCAAACTAACACTCTCATACTGGGTGACTTCAACTACCCCTCCATTAACTGGGAAAACTACTCATGTACCAATACACTTGCCCAACCTTTCCTGGAATTCATTAATTCCAATGCCATGGACCAGCTCGTTCTTACCTGCACTAGAGGTAGCAACACCCTTGACCTGGTCATTACTAACATGGGTGACCATTGCTCTACACCAATAGTCAACTCCTTCCTACTTCCTGGTTAGATCTGACCAAAAACTAATCACCTTGGAAATCCACATCCATCCCACCCCCACCTCCCACCCCCGTAAAGGTAACCACCATGAAAAACTTCTCCAAAGCTAACTCTGGGGTCTTAAGAACAGAGTTGGCTAACTTCATGGCACCCATGCAAATGGAGAATAGTTGCATGACCACCGAATCATACACCAGTGCACTGTACAAACACGTACACAAATACATGGATCTCGCCATACCCAATAGAACCAAGATGCTGTCCTCCAAAAAAAGGAAGCCAATCTGGTGGTCCCTTGCCATAAATAAACTCTACAACAGAAGGAGGAAACTGATGTGGAATAAGGTGAAGTCCCAAGACTGGAAAAACTTCCTTATCAGCCTTAACAAAAAGTTGAGATCCCTCATCAAATCCTCTAAAGCTAGCTATGAAAACAGAATTGCAGCAGACAGTTAAGACAACCACAAGACCTTCTATAGTTATGTAAAGAACCTCCACGGCAATACACAGATTTGCTCTGAGCTACTGCACAATGGTACTTCCTATACCGAGCCAACAGATATTGCCAATATACTGGCCGACAGATTTAGTGCCAACTTTACCCCTCCCCCCCAAGACCAATCACAATACCGGTAGCTTGCCAGGCACCCAGTATTACTGCAGCACAGGTTAAAACAGCACTGCCCAAGGCCAAGAATACAGCTTCTATGGGACCTGACAATATCCATGTTTGTGTTCTACATGAACTACAGAGTGAACTGGCACCTCATCTGTGTGCCCTGTTCAATCACAGCCTCACCTCAGGCTTTGTCCCTACCAAATGGCGCACTGCTATAGTCATCCCTCTCCACAAAGGAGGAGTGACTACAGACCCTGGGAACTATCGCCCATTAGCCTGACAAGTCTGATATGCAAAGCTATGAAACGCATCATCATGGACCTAATAAACAAGGATACAGGGAATCTCCAAACACTGGATCCCACATAGTTTGGTTTTGTGAAGGGTAGATCATGCCTGCTCAACTTGGTCAACTTCTTTGAGTCAGTCACCAGAGCTGTGGATGAAGGCAAGGTGGTTCATACAGCCTACCTTGATCTGGCCAAGGACTTTGATACCATTCCCCACTCAGGAATCAAAGAAAAACTCACTAAGCTAGGCATCAACCCCTGTATCATTAGGTAGGTTGGAAACTGGCTCACAGATAGAACCCACAGTGTGAAAGTAGCTGACTTCAAGTCAGACTGCTGACCAGTCATGAGTGGAGTCCCACAGGGATCGGTCCTGGGTCCTCTCCTGTTTGAAATCTACTTTTCAGAAGTCCAGGCCAACACGAAGGGAGTCTGGCTGCCAAAGTTCACAGATGACTGCAAGTTGGGAGTCATTATTAACTCCCCAAGTGATTTTTCCATCACACAAAAGAAGAAAACTACAAGTTTTTAAAGATGGTTTAGAGATGATGGATATAAAAAACAATTAAGAAGGAAAGAATCCATCTTTATTTTAAAATTTGATACCTTGAGACCTAAAGGACACAATCCGGAATGTAATTGGAAGGGGTTTTGTAGTAATGTAACTTTAAGAGCTTTGCAAAGGTTAATGGATGTCAATTAATGTTTTAATTATTGATGTATGTATATAAAGGGCAATATTTTATAAGGATTCATACTGTGTAAAAGGCTTGTAAAAGCCGAGGCGCTAGAGCAGTTTGGTGTTTTATTAAATTGTGTTTTGGAGTGTCACTGGCTTCTGTTTTCTTCTTTTGTGTGGTGGAAAAGTTTTCGTCAGTGTTCCACGGTATTAACTCCCCAAGTGATGTTGACATCCTACAGAAACGGCCTCACTGAAACCAACGACTGGTGTCAGAACCATGGCCTTAAGCTCAATGCCAAAAAATGTGTCGTCATCCTCTTTGGGAAAAACCCAGTTCCCATGAACTACCACATCGATGGTAGTGCACTGAACACAGAAGGAGTTATAAGAGATATGGGAACACAGGTTGACAGCAACCTCACTTTTCTCCACCGCACTGCCACTGTGGTCAGAAAGTCCTTCTGTGTGGCACATCTCATTACTAAGGTTTTTGCATCCAGGAAGAAAGTGGTCATTGTCTCCCTCTACTCTTCCCTCATTAGGCCGATCATTGACTACAATGCCCCATTTGGCATTTACCTCACTAGACACCTGCAACAACTGGAAAGGCTGTAAAAGTACCTCACAAAGAGGATCTTAGGCCTTAAACTCCAACTATTCTGTCTCAAATCACCTACTTAGAGGCGATCTCTTCTTGACTTACAAAGCCATGTCTGACCCAGCTCTGTTAGAAATGCTACATCTAAAGAAATCCCAATCCCACTGCACCACATGCTCCAGAGACCTCAACCTCATTATCACAATCAACAGAACGTGCTGGAGGGACAGGTTCATAACCCAGAGACTGCCCATGCTATGGAATAGACTTCCCATACATATCAAACAGAGCACCTCACTGGTCCTCTTCAAGAGAAATCTTGATGAGTGGATGGGAAATAGAAAATTCACCCCGGGGATCACTCCAGTGGCTCTGCTCGACAGAGGCACTCGAAACTAAGGTCAGGTGGCACAATGCCAGGTAATCCTATGGTCTAGGCTTATAAAGACTCCAGGGCCATTAGCCTAGTACACACCTATGAACCTATATTGGGTGAAAACTTTACTATGACCTCTAACAAATCCAAGTATCTTTTGGTATTTTCCATGTATTTATCATCTGGCAATTTACACAACACCATTTCTAGCATTTTTGCCAGCTATCTGTGATTCTTCTGCATGACTCCATTTCATCTCAAATGACATTTAAATTCTTGGTTGCATGTGAAAAGAAGCAACTGTAGTTTGTAACTGCAATTTGTTGCCCATGTTTTTATCCAAAACCATTCTCATTCTTTCCGTCCTTCAAAACAGAATAATTTCTGTCTGTTTTCATAAAACTGATTTTGTTTAATTGCTCCCTCTGTAGTTGTTCCAATGCTGGTTGTCCAGTTTCCAGCATTAACAATGAAAATGATGCAGGAAACTTAGAAATTAGCCATATTCTGAATACCAGTCTTGTTGGTGAAAGTCCCAGTCCATAGAAGTGTATTTCTGTATTCTAACAAAGACACATAACTGTCACTTTGATTAAAATAGTTACATTTCTTCAGAATGTTTTTCACTGTTAAGATCAATCTGTACTTGACTGTTCAGTTGTGGATTTCTGGGACTGGAAGTTATGTGTGTGAATTCACATTCTTTGGCAAAAGACTGGGATTCCTGCCACAAAAATTAAAAAAACAAAACACTGTCAGAAAATACTTGTTAACTATAACATGTCTGAATATGATGGATTTCGCTAAAGTAATTACTGACTGTGCTGTAATATCTTTAATGTCAAAAACATTAGGACATTTCAAGCAGTGTCAATATACAACAGGAAGTTGAAATCATGCATATTCACAGTTTCAGGAACATTGTCAGCATCTTTTTATAAACCATTTTCAGTTAGTAAGTGACCCACATACTTCAAAGAAGTGACACCTGTTTGGTATTTGGCTATGTTTACTTTCAAACCCTACAATCTCACTCTGCCTGTTATGATCCTGTTTATAGTATTCAGGGGTAGAATGTTAGTAATTTTAACAAATCCTTCTAGATTTTCAGTCATATTTGTTACAGCTTATTGGAACATTACCAGTGTTTTTGAGATCCCAAAAGTTAGGCTTGCAAATCTCTGTATATCTAAAGGGATGAAAATATTGAGTCCCACAATGTCAACACACACATAATAGCTACCAAACCATCTAAACTCTTCAAATATCAAATCCCAGAAGAAGCACAGAGCAACCTCCCTGCTCCTCCCAGTATGGGAGCAAGATCCCACACCTGTGGTCTCTATATATAAAAATAAATAGATAAATAGACAGATAGATATGTCAACTCTTAGGCTGCACTAACTTTAAGAAAAAGAAAAATGTTGAAAAATATATATAAAATTTACCTTCTCCATCACAATTTTCCGGATATGACATACTAAGCAATGATGTAGGTTTCCTTCCTATATTCATATTGAATATACAAAGATTGAAACTCATTTTATCCAGTTTAATTTGCCCAAATCCATGGTTTGTATCAAGTGTGCAAATAAATATGGCATTAGGCATAATAATAATAATAATAACAGCAATAACAATAATAAAAATAAGTGATTATTATTATTATTATTATTATTGTTCATAGTTCTATGAACTATGAATAATAATAATAATAATAATCACTTCTTTTGTGGTGAGCAAGTGCTAATGTTCCATTTTTTTTGCACCCCCCCCTAGACAAGACAGAGACTGATGACTCTTCTACCTCCACCCAATCACCATATTTGTTCTATGCTCACAGGACCCAGGAACTCAGAAATTGCAAGGTGACTGCCCTATAGCCCATTCATTCCTGCACAGGAATCCCCATGAGCTCTTCTGCTTGCAAGTAAGAATCTGGTGGTAAGGTGTGGGCCAGTTTGTTTGACCTTCAGGGTGGTCCACCCTCCCCCACTCCACTATAGCTGCTGTCTGAGGGGATGAATTCCTATGCATGCTAAATTCTTTCTTGACTGGCAGTGTTATTTGCACATGGCAGCATGGGTTTGATAGACCTAAGCTTTATGGGGTGGATATCCACTGCTTCCGCTATGTATCACCCATGTGGTAAGCCAGAGCCTCCTCTCACCCCCTGGATGGGTGAGCCAGCAGTGGCCTCTCACGCACATCCTTCTCCATCAACTCCTCCAGATACACAAGCTGCTATTCAGTTTGGGGCTGCCTGCAATATAGTCAGGTTTTTATAACCCCATGACATGGAATGGCTACATAATGCTCTTTCTTGATCAGTTTATTGAGATTTTGTGGACCAATACAAATTCTGACCTTGTCCTTTTTAACCATAGGCACAATACAGTTGACTCTTTTTGCATATGTTGTTTGCTTGAGTATAGCCCTAGTGACTCCATACGCTGTAACTCATATTCAGTTTCAGTTTTCACCACAATAGGTATTACACATGGAGCATGAATCACAGAAACTGCTTCAGGTGATAACTGTGGGTATTATGCCTGAAAGTATCCTAAACCTTCAGACAAAGCAGCATAATTTTTCAGAGTATTACTTTCATTTTTTTTATTGATTCAGTATTTGTAATGAAGCCCTATTTACATAAAAATTTCAGTTAATATTTAACTGAAGTGGGTTGCTTGATACAGTATAATGCAGAATATATGCTATTTTCTTTGATTCATGGAATTATAGATAAACTCACTAAACTAGGTATAAATCCATATGTCACAAGATGGGTTGCCAACTGGCTCACTGACAGAACCCACACTGTGAAAATAGCAGACTCCAAATCCGACTTCAGACCAGTGACAAGTGGAGTACCACAGGGTTCAGTCCTGGGTCCTCTGCTGTTTGGTATCTGTGGCCTCAAGCTCAATGCCAAAAAGTGCATTGTCATCCCCTTTGGTAAAAACTCTGTACCCATGAGCTACCACATAGGTGGCAGTCTACTTAACACTGAAAGTGTGATAAAAGACCTTGGGACACAGGTGGACAGTAATCTCTCCTTTGATAATCACATCACCACAGTAGTCAGGAAATCCTTCTACATGACACACCTCATCACAAAAGGTTTCTCATCCAGGAAAAAAGAGGTCATTGTTCCCCTCTACTTGTCAGTCACTAGACCTATTATAGAGTACAACGCCCCTTTGGGTATGTAACTCACAAGACATCTACAACAACTGGAATGGCTGCAGAAATACCTCACATAGAGGAACAGATGCCCTATGCAGAACGTCTCAAAAAACTCCAGCTTTACTCCGTCACATATCGCCTACTCAGAGATGATCTCTGCCTAACATACAAACCTATGTCAAACCCAGAGCTGTTGGACATGCTCCACTTAAAGAAATCCCAATCCCTCCGAGCTACACGCTCTAGGGACCTAAACCTTGTCACCACAATAAACAGAACATGCTGGACGGATAGATTCCTGTCTCAGAGACTTCCCATACTCTGGAACAAGCTACCTATCTATATCAAGCAAAGCTCTTCATTAGCACTCTTCAAGAAAAATCTTGATGATTGGATGGGAAATAGGAAATTCACCCCGGGGATCATCTCTGTGGCTCTGCTCGACAGGGGCTCAGGAAAATAATTTTCTTGGGTGGCGAAAGCCAGGGTACCTTTTTGGCTAGGCTTGTATAGGCCCTAGGGCAATATAGCCTAGTACCTACCTATGAACCTATGCATCTTTCACAGAGTTTGACTATTTGTGCACTGCACAAACATTTGATTTGAATGTCTCTGCAAATGCTCAGATCTCCCAATCATGCATTCTCCAGCTCTGAGTTACAGCAAACTTCTGCACATCTCCATTTACAATATAATATACATTTTGACAGCAGACTGCACTTCTGTCATTCATACTTGCAGAAGTACCTCCATTTTCATTCAGACAGCATGAATTTTCAAAGCCACACAAGCATTTCTGCCTAATATTTTCAGTTACTTTAACTGTGTTTTCAAAGTAACAGTCTCAAAAAGTAGCATGTATACATTATTTATTTACACCTAGCTCAACTAAGCTTGTTTTAATGGGTTAGGTTTGGGCCCATAATATGACACTAGTAGACATGCAGTTTTACTCGGCTTGCAGTTTAAGAGCTGCATTTTAATATGTAGACTTAGCCATGATATTGCATTCTGTACCAGTGTCCAGTTTAAGGATATGTTTTTTCATTAATCCATACATTTTCAGTCAAAGTCCAAATAGAATTTTAGCTGCCAATTGCAGCTTTAATATTACTGCTACAGTCATTATATTTCTGAATGCATTACTCTTGCCTTTAATCTGAACAGTACTCACTGACTGTACTTCTATTATACTTGCAAACATTTCAGTTGTTCACTACTCATTTGTTTCCACAACATTAATATTCTGCTGCTGTGGCTTTCTAGTTCAAAAAACACTGGCAAAATGACTATTCCTACTATATAATCTACAAATTTAATTTTAGCTGTACTATCTGCATTTTATTCCTGAATCTATGAAGTTCATACAGGGAAGGGTTTAATTTACAAATTTAATTTTAGCTATACTATTTGCATTTTATTCCTAAAGCTACAAAGTTTATACAGGGTAGAGTTTATGCCTGCTTAGTTGTCATAAGGGGCATCTTGTTTGCCAAGTTTATGCCTGCTTAGTTGTCATAAGGGCATCTTGTTTGCCAAAAGGACAGTAGTATTTTTGCTTTTATTTTCATTATATGTAAAGTGTATGTTTTTTTTACATTATTGTCACATAGTCTGTCAGTTTTACACCCTACTCCCCAGTTATGATTATAAGCTGTCCACTCACCAGTTTGCTCACATTACACACATCTATTGTTTTTTTTACAATGTTAAATCAGCATCTCTTAATAGTCTGTTTTTTACATGATCATTTCTGATGTTGCAGAGTATTCAAAGTCTTCCAAGTGAATTAGTTAATTCAGTAGATTCACAGTACTGACTTCTGTGTTTTCAGGCAATTACAGAAGAATCAAGAGTCATTAAAAATAAAAGTTTTGGTTATGGTAGAGTCTTCTTTGGCTTCAAATAAGTCTGAAATTTTCTTTACAATACTGCATGTTTGTCCATTTTCGTCTTCAAAATAAAATGCATCAGTAGCAAAATGACTTCTTTGTCTGTGACATGATGAAACATGGCATACTGGATATATTCTGGTTTGTTACCAATACTTACAGTGAGATACAGATCAAAACATTGAATCAAGGACTTCTAATTCTCAGAGGGGTTCCCCTGCAACTTCAGAGATGTTGATGGTTGTATGGTTATCATCTTCAGTTGAAAACTGTAGAAATAAGAAAAAATATGCCAGTGGTCTAGTGGAGCACAAATAATGTGAACATGAGTGAATTTTAAATACAGAATGGCTGCATGTTTTTCTTCTCTATCTGTTTTGCCCCATGTCTGCAGACCACCAAGTGTCTAGTTATAGGACTCAAGCTCATTCATTCCATAGTAGCAAGGGACATCCCCAGATCCACTAGGGAGTGAGCTGCCTGGAAGGCCTTCTTCCAGGTAGCAGTTTGTATTGCTTGTATCCTCACCAGCATCTCAGCTATAATGCCATTTTCCATAGTCTAACCCCTTTCCTGGGCAAAAAAACATGTGATTTATATCACCGCAGAAGCCACAGTCCTTTCCCCTTTCATGGGTACATGGTCCCACACACCTGCTCAAGGAAAGCTACCTCCAGTTGCCAGCTTGGTGAGCCACATGCCCATGGCCAATTTGCATGTCCTACCTCATGCGCCAAAGGATCACTAAAGTAGGCAAACAGCTACCCCCACATTCCTAGGACAGGCACACCCATCTTACCTGCCAGGTTCCTATTACGTGATCGAAGAACGAAAAGGCAAAAACAGCGAAGCGGCTTTTAAGCAAATTCTTTCCCTGGGAAAGAATTTGCTTGGCCGCTTCAGTTACTTTGCCGTTTTCAGCACTGTAGTGTGATCTCGGAGTTGGTATATTTAAGTAAGGGGGTGGGGGGGCACAGCCCCCCACTTTATGTGCTGTTTTAAAGTTTGTTTTTTTTTTTGGAACAGCAATTTAAGCTTTCGATGATGTAATATAGACCCTTCCCTGCCATCTCTGTCAAGTGATGGAGGAATAAGATTTAAGATAAGGCAGGAATTAAATAATTTATGTAATGCTATGCATCATATGTATTGTTATATATCGTATAATGTTTGTAAATATGGCTAGATTACTTTTATAAAAATGTAAGTTTGTCTATGTCACAAATGATAAATCAGTAAAGGTATTTAAAAAAGAAATATATGCATTATAACTGCCCTTCTATACATGTATATTGGAAGAAAATTGCAGACTTTTTTAAAGCCCTATGGTCAAAAGCTTAGAATTAACATATTAGAGAACTGTAAGATGAATAATAAGAATTCTTATCTTGTGGACAATTTTAGCAGTTGCAAGAAAAAAACATAATAAGAAGATGGAAAAATTCTTATCCACCACAATTTGAGGATACAGCCTGTAAAGAGATCAACAGAAAAAAGCAGAATATCTCCAAGGATCCTCACCAAATCCCATGGATTAAAGTTTTTATCAGTTACTAACATCTTTCAACAAATGTTACATTTGAACTCCTAATTGTCATAAAATGGATAAACAGCAAATTATTTAATTAATGTACTAAATGCAATATCTTTGTTAAGAACTATGAATATCTGAATATGTTGTATTACTTCAGGCATGCTGTACATACTGTAAATAGTTAAAGTTATGTCTCTGCTTTCACTTTCTCTACTTATATGCCAAAAGGAAAATTAAAATGTAATGTATGTAATTTAAAGGTAAATCTGTATTATTTCTTATAAATTCTAATAAAATACTTGAGTAAAAAAGAATTATATGCATTTGGGACTTCCAGTATGGCATCTAGCTGAGTGGATGTGGATTCCTGCCCTCCAGCTAGCCGAGAAAGAAAATTAGTAAAACTTATTTCACACAGGGCACTTCTGCTGTATTAGATTCTGGTAGCAGTTTTCCCGGCAACAAATGTCTAAAGGGAAGCAGAAGGAAACCAGAAAGGGTAGAAAATTAGCAAAAATGAGAGAACTCCTTCTGACCTCCTGTAGCAGAAACACAGTGTAACTCTACCTGTAGGCCAAGGTGATCTGCTAGTCATATCCACCCTACATGAGAAGGTCAATAAGATGTATGTGTAGATGCTCAGCATAAGCAATTCTTTACATGAATATATAAGAAAAACTGATAGAAGACTGGAAGACATGGAAACTGCATTAAGTATCCAATCAGATAACCTAGAAAAACTGAAGTGATTGAACGATGAGCACGCTATGCAGCTACATGAACTGGAAGCAGCACAGGAGGAGATAAAAGAAAAAAAATAGTGAAGATTGAGGACAGAGAGAGAGAGAAAGGAAAACTTGAGATTTAGTAATATCCCAGAGAGCATGGAAGGAAAATATCACAAAAAGAAAATGATCAAGTTGTTACCGGGCACATAGGGTGTTTCAGTCACAATCAATGAAATGAAATACACAAAACTAGTGGTGATCAAGGTGCAGAATTTCCAGTTTAATAAATGACAGTTTGGGGAGCTGTGGAAGAAAGGGACAGTTCATAAAGCAGGAGATCACTGAGACCACTGACCAGGATTTCTCAGTGTACACTAGGCAATGGTGACAAATGTTTGTGCCATGCTTCAAGCAGTGTAAGCAGCTGAATCTGTAATTTAAGCTTCAGTACCCTGCAGTCTTTAAAGTGCTCTTCCCCATGATTTCCAAGACATTTGTAACCCCATAAGATATGCTTGCAGAGTTGGAAAGATTCAATCAATTTCAATAGGACACTGCACAGGCAGAGAAGGTCAAAGGAAAGAGGCCAAAGACCTGTAAGTCAGAAAGGGAACACTAGCCTTTAAAAACCCTTTACATTGTTTAAACACAAAATGTTAGAAAAACAAAAAGAGATGGAGCTTAACTCACGTCAATAAAAGATCACATGTGTAATAGTCATAAGGCAGAACTGAATGAACTGAGCGAGGAAGACCAATAACAGGAAGAGAGAAGGAACCCTGGATAAGAACCATCCAGAGAATAAATGACTGATAGAAAAGAATAAAGGCAAATTGGCAGAGGAACCAAGGTACTGGGAGCAAATAACTAGAGAGGTAAAGGTAATAGAATGGGAAGATGTCAGGAACTTATTTGAACTGAAGGGTAAAGATTGCCTTCCATATCAAGGATTGATATCAAAGTATAGGCAAAGAGAAAGAAATAGGAGGGGTCCTAAAAGAAAGACCAGCACTGGTAAAGTTTTAGTAGAATCTATAACAGAAGTTGCCATTAAGAAAGGAATAATTAATAAAGTATATAAATATTGGATGATAACCATAAGAATCAATCAGAGGAGGTCAGGAAGGACTGGGAAGAGAGATTAGATAATCAATTCACAAATAAACAATTTGGGGATATATGCATGTCTCCCAAATATGCAACAAAATCTAGAAGATTTCAAATTTTTGCTTGGAAGTGCTTATATAGGTACTTTTATACCCCAAGAAGACTTTTTTTTCCCTCAGGTAGACAGCAAATGTTGGAGGTGTGATGAGGCAGAAAGAGGTAACTGGGAACATATTTACTGGAAGTGTAATGAGTTGCCAAACTTTAAAGATTCTGTGCATACTGCTCTGTTGGAGAGGCTGGGTGAGCAAGTTGGAGTGACTAGGGAAATGATTTTTTTGAGCTATGATACAAACTCAGAATTGCCTAGACATAGTAAGGCCTTGCTGATTCTAATTATGAAGACTGCCAGAAAAGCAATTACTAGAAAATGGAAATCAAAGTCTAAACCAACTTTACTAGAAGTAGTGAAGATAGTGACAGAGTTAAAACAACTGGAACTGGGATCTTTAGAAAAGGCTCAGAGCAAACTACAAAGGAAAAAATGGGAACTGTGGGATCAATACATGCAGAGGAGAAACAAGGTTTAAAAGAAGGCAGTAGTTGAATGAGCTATGTAATGGTTGACAATGGTTGGATATGTTAAAAGAGATGTGTAATTTTTGCAGCTACAGATGTGTCGGCACAGTTTGGAATGTATAATGTTTGCAACTGAGATTGTGTTGCTATGGTTTATTGTCATTTATATAAATGTAACATGGCCATGATAATTTAATAAAGATGTTTCTTGTTTGAAAAAAAAGAGAAGAATAAAGACAAACAATATTGAAAGGACATAACAAATCTGTGGTCATGGGTGAGACTTTAAGTTGAAAGTTACTAATACAATAACAAAAAAAGAAAGCGTGAGTGGTTTAAAGCAAAGTAGGGTGAACAGAGATTACTGGGACCTAAGGAACTGCTGCCTTACTGGAAAATAGATCATAAGTCTGATAGCAGTGCATGATTTGATCTGGACAGAGAACTAAAATGAATAAAAAGGTACAGCAAAGTGACTGATTTTAGTAAAAACTCTTGCTGAGGGTACAGCCATTCAGTGCATTGATGTGTCACAGTAAAGACATAATTTCAAGATGCTGTCCTTTAAATATCCATAAAATTATTTTATGTATGTTTATAACATGATGGGGGGGGGGGTATACTCTGTGCTCTTGAAATCTTGCAGGGCAGGTAAAGAGTTTTGTACAAATGGGCAGTTAAACATACAGCATTCGCAACTAGGGCATTTATTTATAATGATGTTTTAAAGCATATTGCAAAGGGGTTAGGCTGTTGAAGAGAAGGTAATAACAGATAGACATTAACAACTCTGACAGTATAGCTTATAATGATAGATTGGTTGTTGGGGGTGTTATTACATTAGTGGAACGAGTACAGGGTGCTAGGATCAAGGCCATGGGTAGTGCTAAAATGTGTTGGCTAGGAACTTAAATGATTTAGGAAACAATGCAAAGCAGGGTGGTACATTAAGAAATCATCATGCTTAACGTGACAAGCATGGTAGTACTTGGCTAAGGTAAAGGAGATTATTGTCAAGGATATTAAGCATTAGTAAGTGACTTAATAGAAGACAGAAACAGCATTCTCAAGGAAGTTTGTACTTCTGACAGTCCTGGCTATGAGAGGTTTCTCTGCATTTAAATAGTGCCAAATTTGAATAGCAACCAAGCCTGTAAAGTCAATTGAGTTTGCCATGTGCAGGAGTAGGGAAGAATTGACCCTTGGAACTTGGTACAACAAACTATTCCATTTGGCGAGTTCAGTAGGAAGATGATCAGGTTTCGTATGCAGCTAGAGGTTTAGCAGTAGTAACAGGAAGCAATGAAGACATGGACAAGTGCAGGGATTGCATGGATGGAAACATTTAAAAGATTGCTAGGAAATAGGACAACTAGATGAGGCTGGAAGGGGTGGAGTGGAGGGAAGATTGGTGGAAGCCAGAAGTTAAGATGCTGGAGTACATATGTGTTGCATGTGTTGTGTCCTGAGTAGATGATCTCTACTCAAAATAAAAAAGAAGAAAAGGCAAAACTTTGTTAATGTAAATAGTTTTACAAAATTAGTTATATAAGCTTAGCTTTGTATGTTTTATTTTTACTTGATTTAATTGTTACTGAAGATAAAAAGGTAAGTTGGGGAGCAGTCCTTGTGGATTGGGAGAATACTTAAAGAGAGTAAAGTGGTGCAAATAATGGACCTGAAGCAAGGGCAGAAGGATATTTCTAGTTCTAAAATTTGGGATTACAGGTTATGATTTGGAATGTTTGTGGTCTCACTGATCCAAGCAAAATCAAGAGAGTTCAGGAAAATATTAGAAAGAACTGAATGGGAGGAGCTATATTACAGGAGAAGCATTTATTGGAAGAGGAGCATGAAAAATGGATTGCAAAAGAGAGGGGTGGGTGTTCTATACAAGTGACAGAAGTGGTAGGAAAAGGTGTATAGTAACTTTAGTAAAAAGGTAGAGCCCTTTAAGGCTGAAGAAAGATTACATGATGCTCAAGATCATTACATATTAGAGGTGACTGGAGGAGTCATCAAGTGATGTTGGGGAACTTTTATATACCCCCTAAAACAGCCAAAGCCAACTTCAGTAAAATTCTTAGAGAGGAGTTAGCTGTTATTCAGGGACTAGGACTTTTTTGGGGTGACTGGAATTTAACGACACATACATGTGAGTTGGGGTCCAAGGAAGGTGAAACTTACAAATTAAGGTATTACTGTTAATTTTATGTACATGTATGACTTGATAGATTTGGAGTATCTCCATCCAGAAGCGAGATGTTACACATACTACTCAAGTTCGGCTCCCATTATAGATTAGACAGAATATGCACTTCAAAGTAAAATACTAATATGGTAACAGGAGTCAAAACATTTCCCATTTTTATGGCACACCATGCCCCATTTAAGGTGCAATTTGAGTTTAATGAAAATAGAAAATGTAGAAGACATTGCAAACCTTGGAGACTGCAAGCTAAGTGCTTACAGAGAGAGAGATGTAAAGAAAGAAACTAATTGAAATACTGAGAAGAGAACTAAGGCATTGGGACAGAGAAGAGCTACTAGCTGCACAAACATGGGACAAGCTCAAAATAGAAATTAAAGAAATATTGCAAAAGATAAAAGGGCAGGATTGGAAGGCTTAGAAAGAGAACAGGGAGAAGATGGTAGATAATATCAAGGATTTACAGCAGCAAAGGGGAAGGTTAATGGTTCCCTATTAGAAGACCGAAGACGCATTCTTTTGAATGTGTCTTGGTCAAACTCAAAAGCCTGAAATGGCAAAATATCGAAGCAGCTGTTAAGCGAATTCTTTCCCTGGGAAAGAATTTGCTTGGCCGCTTTGTTACTTTGCCATTTTCTGCACATTAGTGTGGTCTCAGAGTTGGTATATTTAAGTAGGGGGTGGGGGGGGGTGCAGCACACTTAATGTACTGTTTAAAGTATTTTACTTATTTATTTATTTATTTTTGTTGGAACAGCAAGATTTTTTCCCTTATAAAAAATCACTGTTCTGACAGGTCAAAATTGTAAGCTTTCGCTTACATAGGGTCGATTAATCACTGTTCACTTTTTTAAGTGTTTGGTGATCTAATATAGACCCAGGTTAACAAGGGAGAAGGAGCATAATTTAAGCTGGTTAAAATTTGAATGGGTAGGTCAGCTAGGGGAAGATATACTAAAAAGGCAAACCGCTCTAAAAATTTAGTGCCATGAGGTCAGTGCTAAACAACAGAAATACTTAGCTTTGAGAATGAGAAAACTAAAGATTGAAAGGGGTATTTTTTAAATTAGCAATCCTAGTACAGGTTAGATAGAGACTAATCCCAAAATGATAGGAGGGAGTTTTTAGAGTACTATCAAAAATTGTGCAGAGCTCAAAAACTGGACATATATTGGGAAACTAAATTATACAAGTACTTACAAGATTTGCATATTAAGAAGACCACAGATCAAGATAATAAGAGATTAACAGGAAAAATATCAAAAGAAGAATTAGAGGAACAACTTTTTAAAAACTTCATGGAGGCTGAGACAGCATCCCTGGGGAATGATAGAAGGGAGTTTCAAAAGATTTGGTGCCCAAACGGCTTGACTTGCTCAGTAATATACTAGCCAGCAATGAGGTACCAGATTCATGGAGAATGATGGTAATATCATTAATTCCAAAAGAAGTCAAAGAGCATTGTAACCCAAGGTCTTACCACCCTATAGCTTTACTGAACCATGACTATAAGCTTTTTTGTCCATACTAGCTAACAGAATGGCTTCATCACCCCCCCCCAAAAAAAAAATGGTCAAAATGATCAATATAGGATTGTTGGGGAAGGTAATCATTTGATAACATAATTAAAACAAATCTGATTCAAGAACTGGTGGGTAAGCATGGTAAGCATTTGACACTGGTAAAGCTAGATACTAAAAAAAGCATTTGATAGGATAAATTAGATAGGATAAATTGGGGCATTTGTGGGAAATAGTGTTAAGAATGGGTTTCCCAGAGAAATTTATTCAGCTAATTCAAACAATTTATGAAGACTCTAAGGGTGTAATCAAATTAAATGTCAGAGTGACATCAGTGATACAGACAGAAAGGGGAACATGACATGGCTGTTATCATTGTGATTTACATTATGTTTGGAACCCTTACCACAGAAAAATTCATCAGTCAAATTTAAGGGGTCTGAGTTGGGGTCAGGGAGAAGATAATATGGCCATGTTTGCAGATGATGTAATATTATATTGTTCTCAGCCAGAGAAGGACACCCCACTACATTTTCACATATTAAGGGAATTCAAAACTCTGTCAGGTTATAAAACTAATTAAGGTAAAACAAAGGCACTTGGCATACATTTTGAACTCTTGTATGAACTGGTACAAACCTTCCCACAACTCTGGGGAAATTTCCAGGTAAAATACTTAGGACTCTGAATAACTAATTGATCTGTAGACTCACCACAACACTGTTAAGATATGGAGGCAAGAAACAGGTAATGAGATTGAAAAAGCCATATAACAGGATGAAAGGACGGGTTCTGTAGGAGAAAGTGGAAGTAATATAAACATATGAAATCATTTTATTTTAATGTTACCATTGTGAAAGCCTTCAGAAACAGAAGGGCGTTTTTTTGGAGTTGATTAATATGCAAAATGTAGATATTTTTATTACACAAGACATTAGATATTTCAATGAAAGTCACTATTGTAGTGTTTCATAGAAAGGACAGGGTGTGGCCACTAGATAAACAGGAATATTCTATGAGGAAAAATTAGAAAATAAATTATTATAGATCTCACAATGATTCAAGACGTTGGTTGTCTCCTTTAGTGACTCCAATAACATTTATGTTAAATGGTGTATCTTATATAGTTTAACCTAATTAATTAATTTTGGTTTGATTAAAGTATTATAATTAATGATTATGGATCTGTTTTATCTGTGAAATTAAAAAAAAAAAGATGGAAGAAAAGGTGATATTGCAAAAGATATCGAGAGTACTGTGGACTGCATGGGTGCAACCTTACCAGAGCATGAAGAAGCAAAGAAGACACATGCAATAAGGATTTGGTCAAAGGATGTGGGGTTACCCCTGGATGTAACTGCTCATTATGTTCTAAAAGTTTATCAGACAACTGGAGAATTAAGAAAATGTCAGTTGAAATTTGTTTTAGATGAGTGATACAAAGCCATCTTACTACTAAAACAGAGTTATTCTAATAGAATATTGTAGCTGAAACTAATGACTAGAGTTACAGTGGAGAGAAAAAGTTTACACACCCCTGTTAAAATCCCAGATTTTTGTGATATAAAAAAATGAGACCACAATCAATAATTTCAAAACTTTTCCCACCTTTAATGTGACCTATAACCTGTATAATTCAAATGAAAAACAAACAAATCTGTTAGGGGAAAAAATATTAAATATAAAAAATGTACAATAAACTGGTTGCATAAGTGTGCACACCCTTAAACTAATACTTTGTTGAAGCACCTTTTGATTTAATTACAGCATTCAGTCTTCTTGGGTACACACCTGCCATCAATTAAAGAGACTCTGATTAACCCCAAATAAAGTTCAGCTGTCCTAGTAGGATTTTCCTGACATTTACTTACTTGCCTGGTACAGCAAAACCCATGGTTCACAGAGATCTTACAAAGCATCAAAAGGATCTCATTGTTGAAACGTATCAGTCAGGAGAAGGGTACAAAAAAAATTCCACAGCACTGGATATACCATGGAACACAGTGAAGGCAGTCATCAAAAAGTGGAGAAAATATGGGACAACAGTGACATTGCAAAGAACTGGACATCCCTCCAAAACTGATGAAAAGACAAGACAAAAACTGGTCAGGGAGGCTGTCAAGAGACCTATAGCAACACTCAAAGAAGCTGCAGGAATTTCTGGCAAGTACTGGTTGTATACTACATGTGACAGCAATCTCATGTATTCTCCATATGTCTGGACTATGGGGTAGGGTTGCAAGACGGAAGCATTTTCTTACACAGAAAAACATCCAGGCCCAGCTATAATTTGCAAAACAATATACCAAGTCTCCCAAAAGAATGTGGGAAAATGTGTTATGGTCTGATGAGACCAAGGTTGAACTTTTTTGCCACAATTCCAAAAGGTACATTTGGCGCAAAAACAACACTTCGCATTTCAAAAAGAACACCATCCCCACTGTGAAGCATGGTGATGGCAGTGTCATGCTTTGGGGTTGCTTTAGTTCAGTTGGAACTGGGGCTTTAGTCAAGGTGGAGGGAATTATGTTCCAAATACCAGTCACTTTTGGCCCAAAACCTTCAGGCATCTGCTAGAAAGATGAAGAGGATTTTCACCTTTCAACATGACAATGACCCCAAGCATACATCCAAATCAACAAAAGAATGGCTTCACCAGAAGAAAATTAAAGTTTTGGAATGGCTCAGCCAGAGCCCAGACCTAAATCCAACAGAAAATCTATGGGCTAACCTGAAGAGGGCTGTGCACAAGAGATTCCCTCGCAATCTGACAGATTTGGAGTGCTTTTGCAGGAGGAGAGGGAAAATATTGCCAAGTCAAGATGTGCCATGCTGATAGACTCCTACCCAAGAAGACTGAATGCTGTAATTAAATCAAAAGGTTCTTCAACAAAGTATTAGTTTAAGGGGGTGCACACTTATGCAACCAGCTTATTGTATGTTTTTTATTTTTTATATTTTTCCCCTTAACAGATTTGTTTGTTTTTCAATTGAATTGTACAGGTTATAGGTCACATTAAAGGTAGGAAAAGGTTTGAAATGATTTATTGTGGTCTCATTTTTTATATCACAAAAACCTGGCATTTTAACAGGGGTGTATAAACTTTTAATATCCACTGTATGTATGGTAACATTTGGATGCAGTGGAAGATGAGATCTGCAGGAGAAATTTGAAATTAAATTGCATGTTGGGGAGTAAGAAAATTCCAAATTGGATATAATTCATTAGAATTTAGTTGGCAGTTTGACACTGGTTATTTAAGAAGACACTTGGAATTGAGAAATCTGACTGCTATTAATGGCTGCTAAATGGACTATTATGGAGTGCAGAGTGATTTTATTCCAGCTGCAAGGAGAAAGCTTTGTAAAGTCATGGTGGTCTGGAAAGAAAATATACAACTGAGGGGCATCCAGTTTCTGTTATAATGATTTTTCAGTGAAACTTTGACACAGATGTCACAATTTGTAAAGGCTATTAAGGAATGACATTGATTTAAACTTAAATATGAACTATTTCCTGCAGTAATGTGTTTTTCCCCATTGGTCATGCAAATGGCTACAAATTTACAGTCAACAGTGGGTTAGATAGAGGTTTAGTTCATGTACTGAAATGTCAGAATGAGAAACATAATACAGAAATACATATGACACCTGTTTCTCAACTTACTTGTATTAAACAAAGGACGAGTATGAAACACAAAATGAGAAAGATGATAGAGGTCACATTTGTCAATTTTCTTTTGGGAATCATGGATGAGATAACATTTTTTCATAACAGTTCAGTAGAATGAAGCTCTTGAGTAACTGAATGGCTATCTGAATAGAAAAGCTGTTTTGATTTTGAATGACTGCTCTTTGGAGTTTATTGCATAATAGATGATGGAGGCCGTTGGTATGGACCCTATTTTGGTTTGTTATTTATGTGTCTATGTGTATGTGTGTATATATATATATATATATATATAATATGTATACATATGTATATGTATATGTATAGATACATATTTGTACACAAGATGTGGGTTTCTTCTCAGTTAGATATTTGAGAATTATATACTGGGACCTAAGTGAATATTAACCAGGTCATGGAATTTAACATGAAGACTTACATTAATAGTTGTTGTATTCAAGTGACTGGTAACTATGTTAAAGTAGGCAAGCCTAGGTTATTAAGAAGTAGAAATATTTAAACTTTGTGTGGTGCTTGTATTGGGAAGGAGATTAAAGATGTATTAGACATCAAAGCAGAGATTCTTGCATGTAGTGTATTCGTTGTGATGTATATCTAGTCCACAACATTGTATTGCTCATAACTAAGGATGATTTCCTAAATGATTTGAATGCTGTTGTGTATGAATGAAAGTTATGATTGGAAATGTTATCTGTGATACTCTCCCTGGTTAAGGTCAGATGAGGATCGGCTATAGATATATAGTGCTTATGCTGGAGAAGTTCTGAAATTTTATCTAGGTCAGGATTCTTATTGTGCTGCTGAGGGCAGTATTTATCGCATAGTAAAATATATCAACTTGCTATTTTTATAATACAAAAAAATGCCATATTTGTTGTCTGTTAGTTGGAATATTTCTATCCCAGTTATTAATTTCTAGCTTGTGCTATTCATGATTATAAAGTTAATGGGGTATATTTAAATACACTAAATGAAAGAGATGTTGTGAGATTTTTGATACTGTTAGTTTCAAGTTGTGAGTTTTTACAAAGATTAGAAATAATAGATTGCAATAGAACTGAGGAACAGAACATATGATTTTAATGCTACCTATATTAACACAATTATAATGGGTACATTTTGTTGAATGGTGTTGTGATGATGTGAGGTAGTGCTAGTTATGCCAGGAGGAGTAGGGCAGTAGATGTGTAATATGTAGTGCTAGTTATGCCAGGAGAAGTAGGGCAGTAGATGTGTAATATATGCCAGCATAGCTAGCTGTAGTTTTGTAAAGAATTACATGCCATTTTCATATCAAACTGATTGAACAGGTGCTTGTGTTGAACATGTATTTATAACGGTGCTTGTATTAAAAATGTACCAACAGTGGGTCCTGCTAGACAGAAAAGAAATACACCTGTATGTTACACTGTATTGTAACTGTTGAAATTAATATATTGTAACAGAGGATACTGGAAGAGAAGAGGTAAATCTCAGTCCAGCTAACTTTGAAAAATAGTCTAAGTTAAATTACCTGGTTTAGGCCATAAAGATTGCATCTTACAGTTCTTATTGCAGTCAGAGACACAATGTCTGTGAAAACCAGGACTAAGACTCCTACTGTATAGTCCTTAGGGGAGAACTAATTGCTTCCCTGGGTTGGTGGAAGTTTTTGAGATGGTTTTATAGCTTCCAGATGCTATAACACATCTTAGCAAAGCTCTGTGTGTGTGTGTATGGTAACACATATGTGCTAGATTCTGGTTCAGTTTCTTGTAAATGGAGTAGTGTGGGAACCATAGTCAGATGACCAGATGTACGTGATGTCATTCTGTAATCAATCACTGAAATGATGTTTTAATACTAGATGAGACAAAAGTCTCAGTGCAGTCTGTGAAACCTGACAAGAAGGAAGACCACTCACCCACATCATCTTGCCTTGCTCTAGTAAGTGAACTAGGGGGCAGTAATTCTTTAGATCAGTCAGGAAAATATAGTGAAATTAGTTAAGTACTGTTTTTTTTTGTATCTGCATCAATTTTTCCATCAGAGTTATTTTTAATATTTCCTGTGATTGAAACTCTGGTGATTATTGTAAATAGATATGTAGTATTTTCATGTTCTTTTATTATTTTTCATTAAATATATTTAAACTTTTCATTGTGGCTGGTCTTTTAGAGAATATTCTAACATTTGAGAGTACTTATATTTATTTGTTGACACTGTGGCCACTCCTGAAAGCCTTGCTGCACTGGTCAAACACTATAATTTGTATTAGTATTAATTTCACACAGTATAAATGGGTACCTTGCTAGGAACC
Organism: Protopterus annectens; assembly: GCF_019279795.1. Lineage (NCBI taxonomy): Eukaryota > Metazoa > Chordata > Ceratodontiformes > Protopteridae > Protopterus > Protopterus annectens. Next base: position 916,496,093 of record NC_056745.1, on the reverse strand, counting down.
TTAAGAAGTTGACTTTGTAAGTGTTCTGGTGGCAGTATCTACCTTTTAGTCTGGGCAGAGGGTGAGTAGCTGATAAATCTGTGCCACCCTTTCCCAGGTGTGTGTGTGTGTGTGTGTGTGTGTGTGTGTGTGTGTGTGTGTGTGTGTGTGTGTAGATCAAGTCTCAAATAGTGTGTTGTGTGTCAACTATGTGGAGCAGTGACACAGAGCACTCGTTTTACAGAGAGGGTGGTGGAAGACTTAGTTTGGGACACTCAGCTGAGGACTCAACCCTGCAGCTGTGTCAGTGAGGAGTCCAGAAGAGAGAGAGGAAACCCAGCCCCAGGGCAGAGTGTGTGTCTGCTTTTAAGGGAAATTGTGCTTGGCACAGAGAGCTAAATCTGGAAATACTGGGTGTATCCATTTTTGTTCCAAGTGAACGTCCCTCCATGGTGAGGATTGAGACTCCTTGATCACTGACCCAGAGGAGGAGTGCCACAGGTGTGATTAAGTAGATGAAAATGTCCCAGCATTAGGCTGTCAGATGACAGCCAAACTAGACATGGATAGTCTGTTACTTGGATTAAAGATGTTGAAGTGAATCCATTAATGTAAAAGTATACTGGCAGGCATGCAAAGGTTAACTTTGCTAGCCAAATGAAAAAAATAACATATCATCATCCAAAAGCTTTTAAAAAACTAAGTTCACTTTTACAAGTCATTTTATTAATGTGAGTAAAACTAAATGGATTGGCTCTATTCAAGGTTATTTTTAAAGTTAAGGTCCAGTATTTATAATGAGCCTCTGAATCTGTTTGCTAACAGTACTAACTGTACTCTGTTTAATATTACTATACTTGCTGTTGAGGGTGGTCATGAACAAAATGAAGAGAGTATGCAATTATGTGGTTAAATTCATGAATAGCTTCATAAGTCTATACTAGGCTAACTACCACTAGGCCTTTATAAACCTAGCCAACCATCCCAAATGTATCCCACAAGTTCTTTTCTTTTAGAGATTATTTTAACAGTTATATATAAGTTAGGATAGGATTTACAGTCTGCATCTGTCCATTAGAGACAGAGATGCTACACTCAGTATGTAGTTTTGATTTCCCATCCACTGGTCTAGTTTTTTTCTGAATAGAACTAGTGAAATATTCTGCTTCACATGGACAGAAAGCCCATTCAAGACAAGGAGAATTCTCTGAGACACATACCTGTCCCTGTCTGACAATAGGCATATATCTGTTTACATCACATTTCAAGGTGGGTCAAGCAATATGATACACTTGAGCTTCTCCATGTACAACTCACTATAACCAAAATTGGGAAAATGCATGCTCAGCAAATCCAGTATTAAGTAAAACCAATTTGCAATTTTTTCTAGGTCAAACAAATGAGCACTTGACCAAAAGAACTCTCTCTGTATGTAAGTCTCTCTCTCTCTAAATATGTATGTGTGTGTATATATATATATATATATATATATATATATATATATATATATATATATATATGTTGCATAAGTGTGCATACCCTTTAAGTAATTCTTTGTTGTCTGCAACTGGTCTTCATGTTTCCATGGTAACAATCTGATAAAGAAAAACTGACTCTGTGGTTCTCATGTCTCCATGAAGACAATCTGATAAAGAAAACTGGCTACAGGCTGGTGGACAGTGATTGGCTGAAGAAAAAAGCTGAGAAGAGAAATTGTCTAGGACATAATGTGCTCTGAAAGCATTCAGTGGTTTTCCAGCTGGAGAGCTATAAAGAAAAGACAAAGCCAGTTAGCACTTAGTAGAAGCATAGGCTGCACCATGTGCCTTAGCATGTTTAACCTTTCTTTTAGGTTAACTCATGTCAGTGATTGTGCTGTCAGTTTGGGACTTTTGTTGCTATTAGGGGGGTAAAACGTCAGTATTTGAAGATGTACATCGTTTTGTGTTAGTATTACGTTAACAGGTTTTAGCACTATTGGGGGTGTGATTGTTTCTTTGTCTGAGAGCCTTCAATAAAACAAAAATTTCTGCAAGATGTGACATATGCTCAAATGACTGTGACAAGAAATAACTGTATAAAAGTTCAACCTGTCAAACAGTGTATGTATGTAACACAAAAGCTGGAATGTGACATTTAACAAAGAAAGGTGTTATACATAAAAGGTGGGAATAATAACTTTTTAATGCAATGATGCTTTCTGTGATGTCTTTAAATGTCATTGGCCTCACAGATAAACACAAAAAAGAAAGAATAGTAAATTATGTTAAAAAATGTAGAGTACAAATAGCTATGATACAGGAAAAAGAACTGAACATGTGAATTTGATAAATAAAGGATTTTACGATGGTTATTCAGCTGAATACCTGAGACAAAGAAAAAGAGGAGTAAATGAGGAGTATTAATTGCAACAGGAGCTCCAATAGTGATAAAAGAGGATAGAAAAGATAATAAAGATTTGTAGTGGCAAGGGAGGAGGATTACAATGGCATCGATTTATATTCCACCTAAAACTGGGAGAAATAATCAGTTTTCAGCAAAGAATATTACTTATAGGTGGGGACTGGAATGTGATTTGCAACAGTAAAGATGTGTTTGGGGGGCCCAGAAGGGAAAGTGTAACAAAGAAGGGTAGATTTTTGAAGAAAGTTGTGTAAATATTTCACATGGAAGATGTGAATTCAGCAATAGGACTTCTGAGTGAATGTACATATTATTTCCCAAGATATAAAAACTGGGATAGGCTAGACAGAATTTACGTTTCACAGGAATATGTGCATTAATTGAAGATCTTGATATGCACCCAAAAACTATTTCAGATTATGTGCCAATAATAACTAAATTAAAAACACAGGGTAATGAAATAAAAATGAGACACTGGCACTTTCCCATCTATCTGCTGAAAATAGAGGAATTTAAGGAATGGGTAGTGAATTTTATTCAGGAGCTATTGGAGAGGATAGAAAATCCTTGTAAAAATATTGCTATGGAGTGGGATAAAATTAAGGTGGAGTTTAAAAATAGGGTTGAAATGAAAGAAAGGGAGCTATGGTTAAGAAGTAACAAGTAAGAAGAATTATTTAGAGGGACTGACAAATGTTAAAATACTGCAGAATGGGGGAATCTCACAGAACAAGAAGAGAATAAACTGCAGAATGCTAAGCAGAAAATAAGGAATTACCTCAATAATATACATGAGTTTAGAAGGATTGCTGTTAAGCAACTGTTTTTTATCATAACAGTAGAGCACAAAAACCTTTAGCACAACAACTCAGGCAACAGAAAGTAGAAAGGGCTGTTGCCAGGCTTAGGGAGCCTGTAACAAGGAAGGTAACAAGAGATCCTGTATAGGTATTAGAAATATTTTGGAAATTCTATGAAAGTCTGTATAAAATAGAGAAATATGGAAATCAAGAAAAGATACAAATGGAAATGTTTATGGAATAATTAAATATGCCAAGGTTATAGGTAGATGAGGCTCAATTACTAATGGTTAGGATAGGAGGACATGAGATAGAAAATTGTGATGTATAACCAATCTACAGGAAAGTCCCCAGGAATAGACTGTATTCCTGTGAAAGTTTGGAAAAAAACTAATAAAGAAGTACCAACATCCTGGATGAAAGCAACTGTAGCTATAATACCTAAAGAGGGTAATGTCCATCTTTCCCAGCTTCATACAGGCCCATTTCAATATTAAACCATGATTGTAAGGTGTTCATGTCTATAATGGCTGGATTATTTCTCTTGATGCAGAGAAAGCATTTGACAGCATAAGCTGGGACTTTATAAGCAGGGCATTGAAAGCATTTGCGTTCCCTGAAAAAAATATAAGGTTGATTAGGAGGATATATGAGGGATCAGAGGTGAAAATGAAAGTGGGTGGGGTCCTCTCTGGTAATTTCTACTTGAGCAGAGGAAGCAGGCAGGGGTGTTTTCTTTCCCTTTTGCTATTTGGTTTATATTTAGAACCACTGGCAAAGAAAATAAGGGACTCAGAAATTCAAAGATATAATTAGTATGGCAGTCAGGAAAAGTTGGCTCTATTTGCAGACGATATTATTTTATACCTGACAAAACCAGAAAGAGACATTACAGTGTTCTGGAACATTTTGAGACAGTTTCAAATATTTTCTGGATACAAAGTTAATGAAGATAAAATAAAGGCAATAGTGGTAAATTATGTACCCACACACAAATTGTTTCACCAATATCCGTAGTTATGGGACATGATAAAATGAAATATTTAGAAGTATGGATTAAAAATTATTCTGGAGTGGCAGCTAAGGATATGTGGGAAGAAACTAAACAAAAGATAATACAAAAATTAAGAAAATAGAAACTTTGTTATATGGATATGTATAGCAAGATACAAGCAGTCAAAATGTTTTAGTCCCTTTAGTCTTATACAAAGGTCAGCCATATTTTTATGTATTTTTAAACAAAACATTGTGGATAGCACTTAATAAAGAGCTGAAGGACTGCATATGGGAGGGGAAGATGGCAAAAGTCAAGTGGGATAAGATGATTCTTCCAGCAGAACAGGGAGGATTGGGATTACCCAATTTGAAGGGGCATTTCAGAGCTACACAGTTATGGCTCCTATACATAGCACAAGCAGAAAACTATAACTCAAAATGGAAAGGGATAACATTGAAACAGGGGGAAGCTCAAGAAACAAGGAGAGACTGGGATTTTGGATGCAGGCCTTTAAGGAGAATAACAATAATCATAGATAATATTATATCCATAAAGTAGAAGAACATATTCTAAGAACAAAGCCAGCATGGGAATGGAGAAAGGAAATTCTGCCGATAGGGATGACTGCAATTCAGGATACAGACAATAGGCAAGAGGGGTCTAGAATTTATTGGAGAAAACTGGCAAAGGAATCAAGGTATTGGGAGCAAATAACTAGAGATGGAAAGATAATAGCAAGAGAAGAGGCCAAGCATTTATTTAGACGGCAGGTTAGAGATTGCCTTCCCTATCAAAGACTGACATCAGAGTACAGGCAAATAGAAATGGGGGGGGGGGAGTCCTAAATGAAAGACCAGCACTGGTAGACTTTTACTAGAATCTAGAACAGAAGCTGCCATTAAAAAGGAATTATTAGTAGAGCATATAATATATTGCATGATAATTATAAGAATCATTCAGAGGAGTTTAGAAAGGATTAGGAAGAGAGATTGGATAAGCAATTCACAAAGAAACAATGGGAGGATATATGTATGTCACCCAAATATGCAACAAAATCTAGAAGATTTAGGATTTTTGCTTGGAAATGTTTACATGGATATTTTTATACCCCAAGTAGACTCCAGAGAACTTTTCCTCAAGTAGACACCTAATGTTGGAGGTGTGACATGGAAGAAAGAGGTACTTAGGAACATATTTTTCTGGGAGTGTGGTGGGTTGGCAGACTTTAAGAATTCCCTGCAGGATATACTGTCGGAGATGCTGGGTGGGTGGATTGGTGTAATGAGGGTTATGAGTTTTTTGAGCTATGATACAGAATCAGAATTGCCTAGACATAGTAAGGTCTTTCTCTGTCTGATTATGGTGGCTGCCAAAAAGCAATTACTAGAAAATGGAAATCAGAAGCTAAACCAATTACATCAGAAGTAGTTCAATATAGTAACAGAGAAAAAACAGCTGGAATTTAGATATTTAGAAAAGGGTAGGAGCAAACTACATAGGAAAAATGGGAATTGTGGGAACAATACATACAGGGGAGGAGTGAGGGTTAAAAGACAGGACTTAAATGAGCTATGTAATGTTTGACTGAAAATGATTGGGTAGATTATAAGTGATGCATAATGTTTGGAACTGGGAGTGTGCCAATATCATTTGTGATGTAAAATGCTTGCAACTAAGATTGTGTCAGTGTCATTTGTTTTCATTTATATAAATGTATGATTGCTTACATCATAAGTAATGGTTTAATAAAGATGTTTCTTGTTTAAAAAAGGGGGCAGGAATTGAATAATGTATGTAATGTTACTTAGGTTATATGATATATAGCAATATATGTGAAGTATAATGTTTGTTAATGTTGATTTGTTAATGCTGTTTAATTACTTTTGTATAAATGTAAAATTGCCTATGTCACAAGTAATAATTCAATAAAGGTGTGTTTACTTAAAAAAAGGCGTTTGAACTGGAGGCTTGGGACTGCCTTCCCTATCAGAGATTAATATCAGAGTATAGACCAGGAGAAAAAGATAGGAGAATCTTAGGTGAAAGACCTGTCCTGCTCTGGTAGAGTTTTTAGTTGAATCTAGAATATAAGTTGCTGTTAAAAAAGGGATTATTATGGGATACAAAACACTGCATGAGAACAACAATCAATCAGAGGAGGTTAGAAAAGACTGGAAAGAGAGACTGGGAAAGTAATTTACAAGAGAACAATGGGAGGGCATATGTATGACTTCAGGTAATCAACAAAGTTCAGAAGGTTTAGGATCTTTGATTTCAAGTCTTTGCATATGTATTTCATACCCCAAGCAGACTTCAGTGGATTTTTCCTCAGGCAGATAACAAATGTTGGAGGTGTAATTGGAAAGAAAGAGATAAGTCTAAATGGGTGGTTTGGGAGAGTAATTAGTTGGCAGGTTTTAAGTATATTTTGCAGTGTACTCTGTCAGAAATATTGGGTGAGCAAATGGCTGTAATTACAGAACTGATTCTTTTGAACTCAGGCACAGGATCTGAATTGCCTAAACATATTAAGAACTTATTAAGTTTAATTCTGTTAGCTGCCAAAAAAGCAATTACTAGAAAGTGGAAATAAAAGTCTAAAAGAGATAAAATGTCTGTAAGAGGGATCTTTAGA
>NC_056745.1:916376779-916484279 GCF_019279795.1 Protopterus annectens | reverse complement strand
ACCTCATACCATGCTTTTCGGCCCCAAAACTTGGACCGAAACAACAAAAGGAGGGGGAGTATCAATATTCATCAAAGATACCCACACCTCCAGGTTGGTGGCACAGCATGAAGCATCAGAGACTATCCATGTGCAACTAACAGTGGGTAAAACTGCCTTCCAGTTTATAACCTGCTACAGACCACCCTCCCAAACCCAGGAACCCCACTCGGCCTTCCTGAGAACACAGGAAAATATGAAGGTCTCTCCAAACACCATTATATTGGGCAACTTCAACTACCCAAACATAGACTGGGAGCATTACTCTAGCTCCAACATCCTAGCCCAAAGGTTCCTAGAATTTATAAACTCAAATGCTATGGAACAACTTGTTACCACTCCCACAAGAGGAGAAAACATACTGGACCTGATCATCACCAATGTGGGGGTTCTATGCTCCAGACCAGAAGTGTATCCCTCACTGGTAAGATCAGACCATAAACTAATCTCACTGGATATTCACATCCCGACCCCACCCCCTACCCAGAAAACCACAGTGAAAAACTTCTCTAAAGCAAATTTCACACTCCTCAAAACCAAGTTGGAATCCTTCAAAGCCCCCGGGCCTGTGGAAAATATGGCCCAGACCACAGAATCCTTTATAAACGCATTCTATGAACACCTTCAGGAATGCATGGATCATGCAATCCCAAATAAAACCAAGACCCAATCCTCCAAAGGCAGGCGTCCTGTCTGGTGGACCCCAGCCATAAACAAACTATACAATAGAAGGAGGAAGCTACTACTTGATAGAGCAAAATCCCAAAAAGGGAAGGCATCTCTGATCAGTATTAGCAAAAAACTATGGGCACTCATAAAATCGTCTAAGGCCAGCTTCGAGAGAAAAATTGCACAGGACACTAAAGATAATCACAAGGCTTTCTTTAGTTATGTTAGGAACCTGGGTGGGAATTCCCAGATATGCTCAGAATTACTCCAAAATGACAAAAAATACACCGAACCCACAGACATTGCCAACATCCTAGCTGACAGGTTCAGCGCAAACCCCCCCCCCATCAAAAGGGCAAATATCTATCCCAGCAGAGTGCTGCCCCCCTGACATATCAGATGCTCAGGTAAGAGCCGCCCTCTCCAAAGCAAAAAACACAGCATCAATGGGACCAGACGGTGTCCCGAGCTGCATCCTACATGAACTCCAAGAAGAGCTAAACCCAAACATAAAACTACTGTTCAATCTCAGCCTTACTACAGGATATGTACCCAAAGAGTGGCGTACAGCAACAGTGGTCCCTCTCCACAAAGGTGGTGCCTCAATGGATCCTGGAAACTATCGCCCCATAAGCCTGACTAGCTTGGTCTGCAAAGCTATGGAAAGGATCATCATGGATCTCATAAATAAAGATATTGGGGACCTACAGACACTGGATCCTACCCAGTTCGGCTTTGTTAAGGGCAGATCCTGCCTCTTAAACCTGGTCGATTTCTTTGAGACACTCACCAAGGCCATTGACGAGGGGAAGGTGGTCCACACAGCCTACCTGGACCTCGCAAAAGCCTTCAATACAATACCCCACTCGGACATTATAGATAAGCTCACCAGCTTAAATATAAACCCCTATGTCACTAGATGGGTTGCAAACAGGCTCAAGGACAGAACCCTCATGGTTAGAATTGCTGGAGCCATGTCAGACTCCAAACCAGTTACAAGTGGCGTCCCACAAGGCTCAGTCCTGGGACCACTCTTGTTCGGTATATATTTCTCGGAGGTACAGGCAAACACGGAAGGACTGCGGCTGACCAAGTTCGCAGATGACTGCAAACTAGGCGCCATAATCGACTCTCCAGCCGACACAAGCATCCTTCAAAAGGGCCTCATAAAAACAGACAACTGGTGCCAGAGCCATGGCCTCAAGCTAAACACCAAAAAGTGTTAGTCATCCCCTTTGGCAAAAACAAAGTGCCCACAAATTACCACATAGGTGGTAATCCATTAAGTACGGAAGAAGTAATTAGGGACCTGGGGACCCAAGTTGATAGCAATCTCTCATTTGAAAACCACGTGGCCAAAGTGGTTAGAAAAACATTTTATATAGCCCAGCTAATCATGAAGGGATTCACATCTAGATCAGGGGAGGTCATCGTGCCTCTTTACTCATCCCTCATCAGGCCCATAATTGAGTACAATGCCCCTTTTGGGATGTACCTTACCAGACACCTGCAGCAACTGGAAAGACCCCAAAAGTACCTCACCAAGAGGATCAAAGGGCTCACACAGATGCCATATGCTGCCTGGTTAAAGAAACTCCAGCTCTACTCAGTGGCATACCACCTGCTCAGAGGTGATCTGTGCCTGACGTATAAAGCCATGTCCAACCCTGAATTAATGGACATGCTGCACCTCAGAAAATCCAAATCCCATCGAGCTATGCGCACGAGAGACTTGAACCTCAGCACTGAAATAAATAGGACATGCTGGAGGGACAGATTCATAACCCAGATGCTCCCTTCACTCTGGAATAAAATCCCAGTCCAGTTTAGGCAGAGTCCCTCATTGACTCTCTTCAAGAGGAATCTTGATGAGTGGATGGGAGATCGTAGGTTTACCCCGGGTATCACTTCTGTGTCATTGTTAGACAGAGGCACAATATACTAACCTCGAAAAAGGGCATAGCAAAATTCATTTAAAATGGGTGGCGAAAGCCAAACACATGCTGGCTAGGCTTATAAATGCCCTAGAGCAGATAGCCTAGTATGAACCTATGAACCTAAGTAGAATGTAAGATGGGAAATGGGCACTTCAGATTCAGATCAGGATGCAGCACAACTGACCCATTGTTTGCATTGATACAGATAGTTGAGAAGAAGCTAGAGATGAGGAAGGAGTCCAACTGGCCATACCTAGACTTAGAGAAAGCATTTGACAAGGTCCCAAGAAAGCAGATCTGGACAGTACTGAAGTGGTTTGAAGTCCCAGAAACATTGGCAGAATTAGAGCAGGCTATGTACAAGGACCCAGTGACTCACATATGAACAGTGTTTGGCCTCACAGAAAGGTTCCCAGTGGGAATGGGTGTGCACCAGGGTTCAGTTTTGAGCCCACTGCTGTTCATACTGGTGATAGACTGCATTAATAAACAGGATGAAGGGGACAGATCAACAAAGTGACTGTATGCGGATGACATGGCATTACAGGCAGACTCTGAGCAAGAACTTCAGCAAAGGATAGGGGAATTGAATGCAAAACTGAAGGCACATGGGATGAAACCAAGCACAGATAAGACAGTAGTAATAGCAGTAAATTTGGGGAAATCAGAAGAAGCTGAGAATTGAGATAGAAAGGAAGATAGTGGAACAGATAAATAGCTTCAAGTATCTGGGAGGGGTGGTTGAGGAGAAGGGAAGTCTGAATGAGGAGGACAAAGATAGACTCAGAGGGGCTGCAGCCAACTGGCATAGAGTGTCAGGTGTAGTCTATGACAGAATAATGGCAAAGAAGTTGAAAAGTAAGGTGTACAAGACAGTGGTGCAACCAGTACTACTGTATGGTACAGAAACCTGGGTAGTAAAGGCAGAGCAGTTGAAGAAGATAGAGGTAATGCAAATGAAGTGCCTGAGAAGGGTGGTAGAATGCACACTGTGGGACAGATGAAGAAATGAGGATATAAGAGCAGAAGCCAAAGTAACTCCAGTTGCAGAAAAGATCAAAGAGAACAGACTGTGGTGGTTCAGACACATGCAGAAAAGCAGAAGACAATCTGGTGAAGAAGATTTGGGACAGACAGGAAGAAGGTAAGAGGAAATGAGGATGTCCAGCAAAGAGGTGAATAGATTATGTGAAAGATCTGTGACAATCACGCATGAGTGTTGAAAAAGGCAGGAGTGGCACTGAATCAAGAGAGATGGCAACAGTTAACATGATACCCTGACTCCATGTAGAAAATGGGAAAGGGGGCTGATGATGATGATGTACATATATATGTGTGTGTATACACATATATATGTACATATTTATTCATATGTGTGCTATTGTTTGTTTAGTCTCTTCCGACATATCCTTAGCTGCCATAACAGATTCCTTTTTAACCCATACTCCTAAGTACTTCATTTTATCATGTCCCCATAAATATGGGTACTGCTGAATCAATTCTTGTGTGGGTGCATATTTTACAGCTATTGTCTTTGTTTTATGTTCATTCGTTTTATATTCTGAAAAGACTTGAAGGTGTCAGAATGTTCCACAACATTGAAATATGCTTTTCTGGTTTTATCAGGTGCAAAATGATATCTACAAATAAAACCAATTTTTTCTGATTACCATACCTATTATATCCTTTAATTTCGGAGTGCTCTACTTTGTTTGCCAATGGTTCTTAATAAAATGCAAATAACAAAGGGGAAACAGGACACCCCTGCCTGATTCTTCTGTTGAAACAGAACTTGCCAAAGTGGAGCACCTTCACTTTAATTTTCACCTCACATCCCTAATATAGCCTCCTAATTAACATTATTGTTGTGTCAGAGAATGCAAATGCTTTCATTACCCTACAAATAAAATTTTAACTTACTCTGTGGAATGCTTTGTCTGTATCAAGCCCCAACAACAACAGCACTATTGTCTTACTTTCTGCTTCCTCCTGGATCATCATTGTTGTATTAATGGTGTCAAATATTTGCCTCCGCTTCACAAAACCATATTAATCCATATCTATCAATTATGGCATTGCCTTTGCTATTGTTTTAGGCATTATAGACATAAACACTTTAAAATCATGGTTTTGGATCAAAACACACCTATATGAAGCTGGATCTGATGGCCTTTACCATCTTTTTTATATTACAGCCACCACAATTTTACTCCAGGATGTTGGTGCTTCTCCTTTTAAAACACTGTTAACCTTCCCTCTTAGCTTACCAACTTCCACAGGAATATCATCTGTTTCTGGATACTTTCTTATACAACACCATTGTTCACCTCATCTCCTCCTACCCTAACTGTTAATAATTGAGCTTCATCTACCTCTAACCTTGGCATATTTAATTCTTCCATAAACATTTCCATTTGTACTTTTTTATATTATCACATTTATCTGCTTTGTACAGATTTTCCTAAAATTTCTGAAATATTTCTAATACCTCTTCAAGGTCTCTGGTTATTTTCTTTGTTATAGGCTCCCTAAGCTTTGCAATAACCCTTTCTACTTTATGTTGCCTGAGCCGTTGAGCTGAAAGGTTTTTGCTCTAGAGTTATTACCAAGAGACAGTTGCTTAAAAGCAGTCTTTCTAAAGTCATGCACATTAACCAGGCAGTCCCTTAATTTCTCTTTAGCACTCTGCAGTTGCACCTCTTCTTGTTCTTTGAGAGTTCTCTCATTCTGTAACACTTTAATCTTTGTCAGTCCCTCTAAATAATTCTTGTTACTGCTTAACTATATCTCTTTTTATGTTATTTCTACCCTATTTTTAAACTGCATTTTATCCCACTCCTTAGCTATATTTTCTGAAGAAATTTCTATTGCCCCCCCTGTCACAAAAGGAAATACTGCCAGCCCAGCTAGCTGGAATTTTGTAAATAATTGTATGTCATTTGTGAATATCAACATGAGTCATATAAGATACTTGTGTTAGAAAGGTATTAGAACTGTATGTCAGGTGTACATCAAACTGCTGGTACAGAAGTGTGTGTTGAAAAGGTTTTTCCAAAGTGCTTAAAATGTAACACAGCATGGCCTACTGGAATAGAACAGAAATGTACCTGCTCTATTGTAACTGTTTGGATGTCTATATTTTAACAGTGGAAATTGGAATATAGAAGGTTAACTTCAGAAAAATAGCTGAAATTAAATTACTTTATGGCCAGGCCATAAAAAGATGTTATCTTTCAGTTTCAGTGCAGCAAGAAACACAATGTCTAAAACTAGGGAGTTTTATGTATTGTCTTGGAAATGTTTTATTCTTTTATGACTTCTACCTTTTGCCAAAATCTGAGGAAAAGCCCTTGTCTATGTATTTTCACAGGTGGATGTTAAATACTGCTAGCTTTCAGCAGTGGGGGTTTTACCTGGGATAGAGTCAGGTGACAAGAAATGATGTCATTCTCCAAGCTATCCCACAGAAATATTTGAGATATTAATTTAAGAACTCTCTCAGAGAGAGAGAGAGAGAGAGAGAGAGAGAGAGAGCATTCTGCATTCTGTCTTGGACCAGACAAAATCCATTCACCACACATCTGCCTTGCTATCAGTAAGTAAGTCTAGGAAACAGTATAATTTTCTTAGATATAGTCAGGAATATAGCAACGCTTAATTTAGATGTTTTTCTTTATTTATTTGAGACTGTCCTGCAATGTTGTTTTGACTATTTCCTGTGATTTTGAACTCTGCTGTCACTGTAAATATATGCTATTTTCTTGTTATTTTAATATTTATTATTAAATATATTTAAACCTTTCATTGTAACTGATCTGTCTAGAGATATTTAAGTTCTGAGAGTACTTGCATATTTATTTGATGACACTCGACAGGCCACTCCTAATAGCCTTGCTCTTGGTCAAACTGCCATTTGTATTAACAGTAACATTACACAGTAAAATTGGATACCCTTTGTTAAGGGCCTTAAAGTAGTTGATAAAGAGTGACTGGTGGCAGGGGAAACTATCTTATAGTCTTGGGCAGAAGAGGGCATAGCTAGTGAACGTCTGCCAGCCTTTTCCAGGTGTGTGTGTGTGTGTGTGTGTGTGTGTGTGTGTGTGTGTGTGTGTGTGTGTGTGTGTCTGTGTGTGTATAAATCAAACCTCAAAGTATGTGTGTGTGTGTCAGCTACTTGGGCAGGGACACGAAACACTGGTTGGACAGAGAGGGTGCTGGAGATCTTGGCTTGGTCACTCAGCTGAGAACTCAACTCTATAGCTATGCCAGTGGGGAGTCTTACCGGGGATCTGGAGAAAGAAGGACAAACCAGCCCTGGACTGACTGTGGTCTCTGTGTGCTCTTAAGAGAAATTGCACTTGATGCAGAGAGATGCATCTGAAAATACTGTGTGTAACTTGTTATCCTCTCATTGTACATCCCCCACTGCTGCCAGTGGTGAGGACTGAGGCTCCTTGATTACAGGCCTAGTGGTGGGGCATCACATTTATTGGTTGGCAGTAGTGGGATATCCACATATTGGGATTCATTGGTGTGGATATTGAATTCCTGTAGCCTGTAAACAATGATCACTAAAGAAGCTATTTGTACTCTCAATTAGCCACACAGTGAACATTCAGAGTTTCATATCACAATTGTTTTTTTTTTTTTGTTAGCTTAGTTAGTTAGGGAGAGCAGGCAAGGATGTCAACAGAGGAGTATGGGAAGCTGACAAGGAGCCAGTTGGCTGAGATGTGCCAAGCCAAAGGATTGGTGCATGCCAACCTGATTAAAGCAGAAATTATTGCAGCCTTAGCCACAGCTGCATCACAGACCAGCAACCAGGAAGACAGCCAGAGCGGCCTTGGAGATGTACAGTTCTCAGAAAATGGACAGTTTAACCTTTCCACAGAGGACATAAAAATCTGTCTGGAGTTAAACAGACTTGAACTGGAGGCCAAATGTTTGGAAATAGAATCAGTAGAGAGAATGAGACATTTGAAGGCTGAAGAAAAGGCGAGACTGCGGCAGGAGAAACAAATGGAATTAGAATCAGCAAAGACTAAGATATCTGGAAGCTGAGGAAAATGAGAGGCAGAGGCAACACAAAAAGGAGATGCTGACTCTTCGGCAGGGTCATGGAGGTAATGGGAAAGGGAATAACCAAATCCCAGAAGCAATAAAGATCAATAAATTTCTTCCACAATTTACAGAGGGTGATAATTTTTATAGTTTTATTCATATGTTTGAAAAGCTATGTGAACAGTATAATGTTGACCAATGGCTGTAGGTACTGTTCCTGACCCCCTTACTCCATGGTAAAGCTGTAACTGCTATTTCTAAATTGTCTGATACTGATTGCTTAAATTATAATACTGTTAAAAATTGTTTATTAGAGTGTCTTAAGATAACACCTGAAGCTTATAGAAAAAATTATTGTGAGCATAGACGCAAGGCAGATAACATTGTGTGTGAATATATTGCTGAGTTAAGCACTTATTTTCATAGATGGGTGAGTCAGTGTCAGGTCATCACTTTTGAAGAGCTGGCAGACGTCTTGGTGAGGGAACAAGCCCTTAGCACTTTGCCTGAGGACATGAGAATCTGGTTAGCAGATAGGGAATGTAATACCACAGATGAGTTGGGGAAAAAAGGGAGAAGTATACCTAGCAAGCAGGTTATCACTGCACAGGAAAGGGATACCCATTGCTGCTTGTGGGTCTAAGGGAACCCATGGTGGGTAGCCTAAACCACCCCAACAGAGTCCGCCAGTATCAGTGGAAGCCACTAGTTCAGGTACATGGCCAGGACCAAGGGTTAAATGTTTTAAATGCAACCAGTGGGGCCATGTAGCATATAGATATCCATGGAGGTAAAGTGGGGAACAAAAGGTGGGAGAGCCAGTAAGTGGGGATGACAGAATGCCAGCAATAAGTTGTTTGGAGACATCATAGGTACCAAACTACCACAAGAGGTTATATCCTATCTTAGTATATGGGAAAAAGGCCATTACTAAGAGAGACACAGCATCTGACCTAACCATTGTGAAGTCTGCAATGGTTACAGAGGAGCACTACTTGCTTGGGCAGTCTACTCCAGTCACAGCTTTAGGAGGGACCCCATTCTAAATACCTTTGGCTAGGGTTCACCTTGACTGGGAGGGTGGAAAAGGAAGCAAGCAAGTAGGTGTGTTTGAGGATATCCCTGCAGATATCCTGATAGGGAATGATTTTGATAATGCAATACCTTGTGTGCATGCAGTTACATGCAGTCAGGCTTGGAGACAAACATGTGGGTCTGGTAGCCTGGGGGGACCCAGATAGACTGCACACTTGAAGCCAGGACTGATGAGGTGGTTACTTCAGAGAGGGAGCTACCCTGTAGCAGTGAGACTGAAGGTGAGCCACAGCTGCTTGTGGGTACTGATGCTCTATTGGACAGAGTGACTGCAAGGGCAAAGGTGAGTAGTAATACCCAGGCAGACAGTGAAGCAGCACTGTCAGAGAATACCAGACGTCCTGTGGAAGGGAGCTGGGAAGGGTTACAAAGAGAGAGTTGAAACAGGCTCAGCTGTCACAGCCTACATTACAGGGCTTGAGTGAAGTAGCCAGAGAGGCACCTGATTCTCAAGGAAAGGGGGAATCTGTATACTGGGACAAAGGGTTACTGTATAGAAACTGGACCCCTGAGGGAGGGCTAGAGGGTAAGAGAATACAGCAGTTGGTAGTACCCAAAGCCTACCATCTGGCACTTATAGCTCTAGCCCATGATATTCTCTTTGCAGATCATATGGGCATAAAGTGTATCAAGAGATGCATTATGCAGAACTTTTATTGGCCTGGGATTTCCAGGGATATAACAGGGTACTGCAGGACCTATGAGCACTGTCAAAAAGGAGGCAAGGCAGGAGAGAGGGTCATGGCTCATTTGATGCCTTCGCCTGTGACTAATGAGCTGTTTCAGAGGGTAGCTATGGATATTGTGGGGCCTCTGAGTACCCCAAGTTCCACAGGAAGAAGTATATCCTAGTGGTATTAGATTATGCTACCATATACCCTAAGGCAGTGGCTCTGTCCTCCATTATAGATTCATAGGTAAGTACTAGGCTATCTGCCCGGGGGCATTTATAAGCCTAGTCAGAGTGTGTCAGCTTTCACCCCCCCATTAATTAATTAACTGATCCTCTGTCAAGCAGAGACAATGAAGTGATCCCAGGGGTGTATGTTCTGTTTCCCCATTGACGTAGAAAAGGTGGCAAATGGGCTTTGTTAGAGATTTTCAAAAGAGTAGGTCTCACAAAAGAAATACTGGCAGAAAGAGGTGCCAATTTCATGTCAGACCTGTTGGCTTGTCTGTGAAAGCACTGTGAGGTGAAGCACCTAAAGACCACTCCCTACCATCCCCCGACTAATGATCTGGTGGAGAGATAAAACTCTACACTAAAGACCATGCTATGGGCATTTGCAGACCAGTTTAAGAGGGAATGGGACAAATATTTCCTCCATCTGTTGCTTGCTTGCAGAGAGGTGCCCCAGGAATCCACAGGTTTTTCATCCTTTGAGTTACTGTTGGAGCATAGAGTGAGGGGAGCTCTAGATTTGATTTGTGATGAGTGGGAGGGTGTGTGTGAATCCTACAAGGAATCTGTTGTGGCATATGTCCTAAACCTCAGGACGACGCTCAGGAAATTCATGGGCTTGACCCAGGATAACCTGGCAGAAGCCCAACAGCAGAAAAAGGTCCGGTATGACAGGAATACTCGAGCTAGAGAGTATGCTGTAGGGCAGCAGTCATAGTTCTCATTCCTGTCAGACACAACAAGCTGCAGGCAGCTTGGGAGGGACCCTTCAAAGTGGTAAGGAAGGTCAGTGATGTTAACTACATGGTAGAACTGCTAGGCAGTATGCAGGGGCACAAATTGTACCATGTTAACATGACGAAACCTTACCATGATAGGGAGGCCCTGGTGCTGAGTATTTGCAGTGGATGGCAAGAGGAGTCTGAGGGGGATCTAGTGACTGATTTCCTTAGTGAGGCTCGGACTGACACCTCAGTGGAAGGGGTAGCAATGCCCCAGCAGCTATCCCCTACTCAGGTTCGAGAACTATTAGCAATGTTACAGGAGTTTGGGGACATGTTCACTGGGAAACCTGGGTGCACCCACCTGGTGCAGCAACATGTGGGTATAGGAACCCAAAGGCCTATTAAGCAGGCCCTTTATGAATATAGGGTGCCTGAGAGAGTCAAACAGACTCTGAGGGAGGAGATACAGGAAATGTTGGAACTAGGGATAATCCAGGAGTCCCTGGACCTCCCCAGTGGTGCTGGTACCAAAGAAGGATGGCAGCACCAGATGCTGTGTGGACTACAGGATATTAAATAGACACATAGAGTCAGATGCTTACCCATGCTTAGGACAGATGAAGCCCTAGAGCAGTTGGTTGAGGCTAAGTATCTTACCACTATTGGTCTTACCAAGGGCTAATGGAGATGCCATTGACTCCCAACACTAGAGGAAGGTCAACCTTTGTGACTCCTTTTGGCTTGTATGAGTTCACAAAGATGCCCTTTGAGATGAAAAATGCCCCAGTGACTTTCCAGAGGCTGGTAGATCATATCCTAGCAGAAGCAGGAGATTTTGCCCTTGCTTACTTGGATGATATTGCCATCTACGGCCATTCCTGGCAAAAGCACCTTCAGAATGTCAGGGAGGTGCTGGGCAGACTAGAGGGCAGGGTTGTCCATTAAGCCCAGTAAGTATCAGGTATGTATGGCAGAGGTCTCCTACCTGAGACATAGAGTGGGGAGTGATAAGACCAGGCAAGAACCTACCAAAGTGGAAGAAATTCAAGCATGGCATGCCTCTGTTACCAAAAAGCAGGTGAGGGCATTCTTAGGGACAGCAGGGTACTACAGAAAGTTTGTCCCCGATTATATTACCATAGCTGCTCCTGTCACAGACCTGACAAGGAAAAACAGACCAGATAAGGTAGTCTGGACCCCAGCATGTGAGCAGACATTCCAGAAGCTTAAAGAAGCTTTGGGTGGCCCCCCTGTGTTAACCAGTCCAGATTACAGCAAAGAATTTGTGGTGAAGGTGGATACTTCAAACCATGGGGTGGGGACTATGCTCAGACAAGTTTCCTCAGAGGAAGAAGAGCACCCATTGGTATATCTCAGCCATAGGCTCCAACCCAGGGAAGAATGTTATGCAGCTTTAGAAAAGGAATGTCTAACCATAGTGTGGGCACTGCAGAAACATCAGCTCTATCTGTATGAAAGTAAATTCACTGTAGTTACAGACCACAATCCCTTAACATGGCTACATCGAGCCAGCCAGCAAAATGGCAAGTTACTAAGGTGGAGCCTAGGGTTGTAGTCATATGATATGACAGTGGGATTAGCACCGCCAATGCAGATGGGCTCTCAAGACAGGGAATGGGGTAAGTTATTCCCAGATAGGATCATCCCTCTCAGGCAATGTTTCTCAAGGGTCACTTTAAAAACTAGCTTGAGTCTTCAAGGGGGAAAGAAATGTCACGAAAAGAGATATTGCCAGCCCAGCTATCTGGAATTTTGTAAATAATTATACATCATTTGTAAATATCAACATGATTCATATAAGATACTTGTGTTAGAAATGCATTAGAACTGTATGTGAGGTGTATATCAAACTGCTGGTACAGAAGTTCCTGTTGAAAAGGTTTTTGCAAAGTGCATAAAATGTAACCACAGCGTGCCCTACTGGAATAGAACAGAAATGTACCTGCTCTATTGTAAATGTTTAGATGTCTATATTTTAACAGTGGAAACTGGAATACAGAATGTTAACTTCATAAAAATAGCTGAAATGAAATTACTTTATGACCAGGCCATAAAAATATGCTAAGTTCAGTTTCAATGCAGCAAGAAACACAGTGTCTAAAACTAGGGAGTTTTCTGTATTGTCTTGAAAGTGTTTTATTGTTTTATGACTTCCACCATTTGCCAAAGATCTGAGGAAAAGCCCTTGTCTATGTATTTTCACAGGTGGATGCTAAATACTGCTAGCTTTCAGCAATGGGGGGGTTTACCTGGGATAGAGTCAGATGACAAGAAATGATGTCATTCTGCAAGCTATCCCAGCAGTAATATTTGAGATATTAATTTAAGAACTCTCTGAGACAGAGAGCATTCTGTATCCTGTCTTGGACCTGACAAAATCCACTCACCACACATCTGCCTTGCTCTCAGTAAGTAAGTCCAGGGAACAGTATAATTCTCTGAGATATAGTCAAGAATATAGCAAAGCTTAATTTATATGTTTTTATTTATTTATTTGAGACTGTCTTGCAATGCTGTTTTAAATATTTCCTGTGATTTTGAACTCTGCTGTCATTGTACATACTGAGTATTTTCCCGTTCTTTTAATATTTATTAAATAAATTTAAACATTTCATTGTGGCTGATCTGTTTTGAGATATTTAAGTTCTGAGAGTACTTGCATATTTATTTGATGACACTGTGTAGGCCACTCCTAATAGTCTTGTTCTTGGTCAAACTACCATTTGTATTAACAGTAGCATTACACTGTAAGATTGGATACCCTTTGTTAAGGACCTTAAAGTAGCTGATAAGGCATGACTGATTGCAGAAGAAACTACCTTATAATCTGGGTAGAAGGGGGCACAGCTACTAAACCTGTGCCAGCCTTTCCTAGGAGTGTGTGTGTGTATATATATAAATCAAACCTCAAAGAGTGTATGTGTCAGCTACTGGGGCAGGGACATGAAGGACTGGTTGGACAGAGAGGGTGCTGGAGGTCTTGGCTTGGTCACTCAGCTGAGATCTCAATTCTATAGCTGTGCCAGTGGAGAGTCTCATTAGGGATCTGGAGAAAGAGGGAGAAACCAGCCCGGACTTACTGTGTTCTCTGTGTGCTCTTAACGGAAATTGCACTTGATGCAGAGAGCTACATTTGGAAATACTGTGTGTGTAACTTGTCATCCTCCAAATGTACATCCCCCACTGTTGCCAGTGGTGAGGATTGATGTTCATTGATTACTGATCCAGTAGTGGGGCATCACACCCCTAATAACTCCCAAATAATTTCTACTACCCCTTCCTTAAAATCCTCTCTGTTTAACAGATAGGTGTTGAAGTGCCAGTGTCTTATTTTTATTCATTACCCTGCATTTTTATTTTAATTATTATCGGTGCATAATCTTAAAGTTATTTGATACATATCAAAACTTTCAACTAAATGCACATGTTAGTGTGAAATATAATTTCTGTTTAGCCTAACCCATTTTTGTACCTTGGGGAATAATGTGCAAATTCTCTCCAAGCTCGTACTACTGAATTCACATCTTCCATACCAAATACTTCATGCATTTCTTCAAAAATCTACCCTCTTATGTTATATTTTCCCTTTTAGGCTCCCCAGATACATCCTCATTTTTGCAAATCAAATTATTGGCCTCACCTATGTAATATTCCCTGCTGCTGATTATTTCTCCCAGAATTTTCTTAAGCTCCACTGCCTCAGTTTTAGGTGTAATATAAATAAACACCAGCATAATCCTCCTCCCTTTCAAGTGGCAAATTACTACTAAAAATCTACCATTATTATTCCTTTCCCCTCTTCTGTCACTATTGGAGCTCGTCTAGCAATTAAAGTACTCCACTTTTCCTTTGTTTGAGGTATTCCACTGAATAACCATCCTGAAATCCTCTCTTTATCAAAGTCACATGTTCGGTTCTTTCCATATGAGTCTTTTGTAGCACAGCTATTTACACTGACCATTTTTTAATATATTTCACAACTCTTTCTTTGCTGTATATACCCGTGAGACCATTCATGCTCAAAGATAATACAGAAAATGTTGCCATCATGATAAGAAATTATTTCCACCTGTTATGTTAATGCCCACTCCTCCAGGCATGTCTAAAGGTCAGTTCCCTGTGTTTTCTCCTATTAACCCAGTGAATTTGGGCATCCTGAGGCAATGTAGCAACTGCCTCATGTACACTGACAACCCCATCCTCTTTCCTTCCAACACTCAGACTTGTGAGAGATGCACTTATATATCCAGATTGGAAGCCATGCACTCTCCAGCCAAGACTGGAATAGCTGATCAAGTGGAGAAGGTCAGCACTTGCACCACACCATATGGAACAAATAGCCCTCCAGAACACCCACCAGCACTGCCTTTACATAAAAATACAAACCACACACCCACCTTCATGGAGGCTCTCAATAAAAATCAACCCAAACAGCAGAGACCTCCAAGGCAGAAATGCACTCGACCACCACAACACAACGCTAATCACGAGACACATAACTCTCCTAAACAGTGTGCCACTCAACCAAAGCCCCTAAGGCAAAACAGCATGCCCAACACACTAGTCATAGGTGACTTGATAGTGAGGCACATTGATGTTTCACTCACTAGGCTGAATAAGAAGAAGGTAACAGTCTGCTGCCTGTCAGGTGCCAGGATCCGCTACACTGTGCACGCACTCAGGTCCCTCAACAACAGGTATAAATATGACTCTGTCATTGTACATGTGGGTATGAATGACCTGAGACGTACCTCCCTGGACTACATGAAAAGAGACATGGAGGAGCTCTCAGATTATGTAGCCCAGGCGGGTATGACCCTAGCCCTGAACAGCATCCTACCAACACCCAGAATGATACCACAGTACAAGCAGAAAATGATTGATTTCAACAACTGGCTAAGTTTCTTGTGTCATTCTAAGGGGATCCAGTATCTGTCTGCCTGGGATGACATGACTGACAGACCTCGAACTTTGCCAGAGATGGCCTGCATCTGTCACTCCTAGGCTTCTGGATACTGGCCACGGCTCTTGCCACCCCTATAATGCCTTTTTGGGCAGTGTTCCAAAGACCAAATTACCACAGTAACAGCTACAAACAAATGCAATCTGAGGGTCATGCTGGTCAACACTAGAAGTCTAAATCTCAAAATGCACTTGCTCGAAGCACTCCTCAAAATGCAGAACATCGACATTTGTGCTGTAACAAAGACCTGGTTTAAAGCAGCAGAAAGCACCCCTGCACTACCAGGTTATAACTTATTCTACACCTTTCGGCCCCAGAACTTGGACTGAAGCTCCAAAGGTGGTGGTGTTTCCATATTCATAAAGGATGCACACACCTCCAGACTTGTAGCCCAACATAATGCATCAGAGATACTTCAGGTGCAGCTAACATTGTGTAAGACAGCGATTCAGGTTGTTCATAGGTTCATAGTTATGTACTAGGCTATCTGCCCTAGGGCATTTACAAGCCTAGCCAGAATGTGTTGGCTTTCGCCACCCTTTTAGGTTAGATTCCTGAGCCTCTGTCCAGCAGGGCTAATGAAGTTGTAGCCTGCTATAGGTCCCCCAACCATGTCCAAAGATGCACACTCCACATTCCTAAGCACCCTGGAGAAAATTAGGGTCCAACCTAACACTCTCATACTGGGCGACTTCAACTACCCCTCCATTAACTGAGAAAACTACTTATGTACCAATACACTTGCCCAACATTTCCTGGAATTCATTAATTCCAATGCCCTGGACCAGCTCATTTTTACCCCCACTAGAGGTAGCAACATCCTTGACCTGGTCATTACTAACATGGCGACCGTTGCTCTATACCAATAGTCAACTCCTCCCTGGTTAGATCTGACCACAAACTAATCACCTTGGAAATATACACCCCTCCCACCCACCCCTGCAAAGGTAACCACCATGAAAAACTTCTCCATTGGGCTCCTTAAAACAGAGGTGGCTAACTTCATGGCACCCATGCAAATGGAGAATAGTTGCATGACCGCCGAATTATACACCAATGCACTGTATGAGCACATACACAAATGCATGGATCGTGCCATATCCAACAGAACCAAGATGCTCACCTCCAAAAAAGGAAGCCAATCTGGTGGTTCCCTGCCTAAACAAACTCTACAACAGAAGGAGGAAACTGATGTGGAATAAGGTGAAGTCCCAAGACTCGAAAAACTCCCTTATCAGCCTCAACAAAAAGTTGAGATCCCTCAACAAATCCTCTAAAGCTAGCTATGAAAACAGGATTGCAACAGATAGTAAAGACAACCACAAGGCGTTCTATAGTTATGTAAAGAATCTCCACGGCAATACCCAGATTTGCTCTGAGCTACTGCACAATGGTACCTCCTATACCAAGCCAACAGATACTGCCAATACAGTGGCCGACAGATTCAGTGCCAACTTTACCCTTCCCCCACAAAGGACTAATCACGATATCAGTAGATTGCCAGGCACCCAATATTACTGCTGGACAGGTTAAAACAGCACTGTCCAAGGCCAAGAATACAGCTTCTATGGGACCTGACAATATCCCTGTGTTCTACATGAACGACAGAGTGAACTGGCACCTCACCTGTGTGCCCTGCTCAACCACAGCCTCACCAAAGGCTTTGTCCCTATTGAATGGCGCACTGCTACAGTGATCCCTCTCCACAAAGGAGGACCAATTACAGATCCTGGGAACTATCACCCCATTAGCCTGATGAGTCTGATATGCAAAGCTATGGAATGCATCATCATGAACCTAATAAACAAGGATATAGGAAATCTCCAAACTCTGTATCCCACACAGTTTGGTTTTGTGAAGGGTAGATCATGCCTGCTCAACATGGTTGACTTCTTTGAGTCCGTCTCCAAAGCTGTGGATGAAGGCAAAGTGGTTTATACAGCCTACCTTGATCTGGCCAAAGCCTTTGATACCATTCCCTGCTCAAGAATCATAGAAAAACTAATTAAGCTAGGCATCAACCCGTATATCACTAGGTCGGTTGCAAAATGGCTCACAGATAGAACCCACAGTGTGAAAGTAGCTGACTCCAGGTCAGACTGCCGACCAGTCACGAGTGGAGTCCCACAAGGTTTGGTCCTGGGTCCTCTCATGTTTGGTATCTACTTCTCTGAAGTCCAGGCCAACACGAAGGGACTCTGGCTGACAACGTTCTCAGACGATTGCAAGTTGGGAGCTATTATTAAGTCCCAAAGTGATGTTGACATCCTACAGAAAGGCCTCACTGAGACCAGTGACTGGTGTCAGAACCATGGCCTTAAGCTCAATGCCAACAAATGTGTCATCATTCCCTTTGGGAAAAACTGGTTCCCATGAATGACCACATCGATGGTAGTCCAGTGAACACAGAAGGTTTTATAAGAGATCTGGGAACACAGGTTGACAGAAACCTCTCTTTTGACTACCACACTGCCACTGTGGTCAGAAAGTCCTTCTGTGTGGCACATCTCATTACTAAGGGTTTTGCATCCAGGAAGAAAGAGGTCATTGTCTCCTTCTACTCTTCCCTCATTAGGCCAGTCATTGAGTACAATGCCCCATTTGGCATGTACCTCACTAGACACCTGCAACAACTGGAGAACCTGCAAAAATACTTCACAAAGAGGATCCTAGGCCTTAAACACTTGTCCTATAAGGACAGACTCAAAAAAACTCCAACTATCCTCTGTCTCATATCGCCTACTTAGAGGTGCTTAACTTACAAAGCTATGTCTGACCCAGCTCTGTTAGAAATGCTACATCTAAAGAAATCCCAATCCCTCTGCACCACGCACTCCAGAAACCTCTACCTCATTACCACAATCAACAGAACATGCTGGAGGGACAGGTTCATAACCCAGAGACTGCCCATGCTATGGAATAGACTTCCCATACATGTCAAACAGAGCACCTCACTGGCCCTCTTCAAGAGATATCTTGACGAGTGGATGGGAAATAGAAAATTCACCCTGGGGATCACTCCAGTGACTCTACTCAACAGAGGCACTGGGAACTAAGGTCGGGTGGCACGATGCCAGGGTAATCCTATGGGCTAGGCTTGTAAAGGCTCCAGGGCCATTAGCCTAGTACACACTTATGAACCTATGTATAACAGTTTTTTTTATATTTAGTTTCAGCTTTTGTGTTACAATACACTAATGTTTGACAGGCTTATCTTTTACACAGTTGTTTCATGTCATATCCATTTGAATTTATGTCACAACTTACAAGACTTATTGTTTTATTGAAAATTGTCAAACAAAAAAGAAAAGAAAAAACAGACCCCATAACCTGTTAACATAATACAAATACACAAAACTATATACATCTTTAATTAATGAAGTTTAACTCTTCTAATAGGAACAATTGTCCCACAGTGACAGCTACACTCCGAGGCTTTAAACTGACCTGTACTGAAAGTTATCCATGCTAAGACACATTTTACAGCCTCATTAAGTGCTGTTTTTTGTCTTATTTTTAAATCTCTCCCAGATGTAGAAAACAACCTGAATCCTTTCAAATAACATTATCTTTTAGTCATAGAAAGAAAAAAGTATTCATTTTTTCCCTCTTACTGTGTTGTCTCCATAGAAACATGATAATCAGATACATAGGTTCATAGGTAGGTACTAGGCTATTGGCCCTAGGGCCTATATAAGCCTAGCCAAAAATGTACCCTGGCTTTCGCCACCCAAGAAAATTATTTTCCTGTGCCCCTGTCGAGCAGAGCCACAGAAGTGATCCCCAGGGTGAATTTCCTATCTCCCATCCAATCATTAAGATTTTTCTTGAAGAGTGCTAATGAGGAGCTCTGTTTGACATAGATAGGTAGTTTGTTCCAGAGTATGGGAGGTCTCTGGGACAGGAATCTATCCCTCCAGCATGTTCTGTTTATTGTGGTGACAAGGTTTAGGTCCCTAGAGCATGTAGCTTAGAGGGATTGGGATTTCTTTAAGTGGAGCATGTCCAACAGCTCTGGGTTTGACATAGCTTTGTATGTTAGGCAGAGATCGCCTCTGAGTAGGCGATATGCGACGGAGTAAAGCTGGAGTTTTTTGAGACGGTCTGTGTAGGGCATCTGTTTGAGGCTAGTAATCCTCTTTGTGAGGTATTTCTGTGGCCTTTCCAGTTTTTGTAGATGTCTTGTGAGGTACATACCAAAAGGGGCGTTGTACCCTATAATAGGGCTAATGAGTGATGAGTAGAGGGGAACAATGACCTCTTTTTTCCTGGATGAGAAACCTTTTGTGATGAGGTGAGCCACATAGAAGGATTTCCTGACCACTGTGGCGATGTGATTATCAAAGGAGAGACTACTGTCCACCTGTGTCCCAAGGTCTCTTATCACATTTTCAGCGTTAAGTAAACTACCAGCTATGTGGTAGTTCATGGGTACAGAGTTCTTACCAAAGGGAATGACAATACACTTTTTGGCATTGAGCTTCAGGCCATGGCTTTGACACCAGGCATCTGTCTCAGTGAGGCCTTTTTGTAGTATGTCCACATCGTTAGGAGTTTCAATTATGGCTCCTAGTTTGCAGTCATCTGCAAACTTTGTTAGCCAAAGACCTTCTGTGTTAGCCTGTACTTCAGAGAAGTAGATACCAAACAGGAGAGGACCCAGGACTGAACCCTGTCGTACTCCACTTGTCACTGGTCTGAAGTTGGATTTGGAGTCTGCTACTTTCACAGTGTAGGTTCTGTCCATGAGCCAGTTGGCTACCCATCTTGTGACATAGGGATTTATAACTAGTTTAGTGAGCTTATCTATAATTCCAGAGTGGGGGATGGTGTCGAAAGTCTTGGCGAGATCTAGATAAGCTGTGTGAACCACCTTACCCTCATCTATGGCTTTGGTGACTGCTTCAAAGAAGTCAATCAGGTTTAGGAGACATGATCTCCCTTTTACAAATCCAAACTGTGTAGGGTCCAGAGTTTGGAGATTGCCAATGTCTTTGTTTATGAGTTCCATGATGATACATTCCATGGCCTTGCAGACCAGGCTCGTCAGGCTAATGGGACGGTAGTTCCCAGAGTCAGTCATGGCTCCCCCTTTGTGGAGTGGGATAACCATTGTGGTGCGCCATTCAGTGGGCACAAAGTCTGAGGTGAGGCTATGACTGAACATGGTACTTAGGTAGGGTACCAGTTTATTCTGTAGTTCGTGTAGAACACAGCCTGGGATATTGTCAGGTCCCATGGATGCTGTGTTCTTGGCTTTGGAGAGTGTGTTTTTTACCTGTGCAGCTGTGATTACAGGAACTTTGCATTCTTCCGGTATAGAGATGGGCCTTCTAGGGGGTGAGAGGGGGGGTAAAATTAGCACTGAACCTATCTGCCAGGATGTTGGCAATATCAGTTGGTTCTGTATATTTAGTGCCATTGTGCTGTAACTCCGAGCAGATCTGAGTGTTGTCATTGAGATTCCTGACATAGCTATAGAATGCTTTGTGGTTGTCTTTAGAGTCAGTGGCAATTTTGTTTTCGTAACTAGCTTTGGAGGATTTTATGAGGGATCTCAGCTTCTTACTGAGGTTGACCAATGAGTTCCTCCAGTCATGGGATTTTACTCTTTTTTGCAACAGTTTCTTTCTTCTGTTGTAGAGTTTGTTTATGGCAGAGGACCATCAGATTGGCATCCTTTTTTGGAGGATAGCATCTTGGTTCTATTAGGGATAGCATGATCCATGCACTCATGTAAGTGATTATAAAGTGCATTTGTGTAGCATTCAGCAGTCATACCTCTATTGTCCGTCTGCATGGGTGTCTTGAAGTTTGCCACTTCTGTTTTAAGAAGTGTGAAGCTGGCTTTGGAGAAGTTTTTTACGGTGGTTTCCCTAATTGGCTATGGGGGTGGGATGTGGATGTCTAGGTTGATTAGCTTGTGGTTGGATCTGACCAACGAGGAATTGACCTCTGATGTGGAACACCGGTTGCCCATGTTGGTAATGACCAGGTCTAGGATATTGCTGTCCCTGGTGGGGGTGTGAATAAGTTGATCCAAGGCATTGGAATTTATGAATTCCAGAAAACGTTGAGCAAAAGAGTTGATACGTGCGTAGTTTTCCCAGTTAATGGTGGGGTAGTTGAAATCGCCCATTATTAGGTTGTACCCTAATACTTTCCAGTGTATCAAGAAATGAGGAGTGGGAATCCTGGGGCATGGTGGGAGATCTGTAGCAAGCTACAATTTGGATTGCAGTCTTGCCCAGAGTTAGTTGCACTTGGATAATCTCGGA
The DNA here is from genome assembly GCF_019279795.1 of Protopterus annectens. NCBI lineage: Eukaryota > Metazoa > Chordata > Ceratodontiformes > Protopteridae > Protopterus > Protopterus annectens. Next base: position 916,462,590 of record NC_056745.1, on the reverse strand, counting down.
TGCATTATGCTGTGCAACTAGCCTGGAGGTGTGGATATCCTTAATGAATATGGACATGCCTCCACCTTTAGTGCTTCGTTCCGGGTTAGGTGGCCAAAAGGTCCTCACCTACAAGCTTCCCATATTGCACCGTGAACAGAATTTTTATTTGCTAAAGGAAAACTTTTCATTACATTCACTATTTTATTTATTTGCTTTCACTTAACACATGATGTTAAACCAAATCAAGGACCTTAATCCAGTCATTCCCTATGGAAAAGTAATAAAAAAGCATATCCATTTTACGTGTCTATATTAGTTTGCCAAAATTGCATTGCAGTGAACACCTAATCATCATCCCTCATACAGCGAAATTCATTTCAGCGATTCACTGAATTTACCAAGGGCAAGGAAATACTTGCCCTACAGTACAACTTTGCCTTGTTCTCCACTGTAGTGCAATCTCCGAGTTGGTATGTATATATAGTTGGGGGTATGGGGGGCGTAACCCCCCACATCGGGGGTGTTGGGGGCAAAGCCCCACACTTGGGTGGGTTTGATTTATTTAGCTATCGGTCCACTGTGCTGTAGGGCAAGTATTTCCTTACCCTTGGTAAATTCAGCGAATCGCTGAAAAAATTTTCGCTGAATTCGGGTCGATGATTAGGTGGTCATTGCAATGTGATTTCTGCGAACAAATATAGACCCTCATTTTTGTTATATCATGCTCTGTACACTTGTACAACCCATCCTTCCCCTCAACAACCCAGTATTACTGCCTATTATGTTAAAGATGCTTTTGTCTAGGCTTTCTTCTCTTTTTACATTGCAATGCCTACATTTTTTTAAAACTAAACTGTAAAAAAGAAGGAAAAAAGGGTGCCTGTTTACTTTAGCATCCCTATTACACACAAAAATAATTGTGAATGTTTTACATAACATGCAGTGCATGCCATGTTTTATAAAAGTGCTGTTAAGAAGAAAATTGTTTTAATTACTGTTACCTCTTTTCTTCCTCTTTCCATCTCCTTACTGTTCCTCCAAACATTAATGACATGAAGTAGGGTATATGCTTTGGAGTCCCCTACAAGTTTAACAAAGTCAAAAAAGTTCAATATTATTTCACAAATGTAATCGATGCTTTGTAATCCCACATTTATTCATTAATTTCCAATTTGCTGGTTTTCTTCCTGTTGATCTACACTGCCTAACTCCAGTCTCTGGTTCATTTCCAATGAACTCCTGACTCTTCCAATGTACTCCTATGCTTATCTTGCAAGCAATTTCTTTTGGAACATTGGAAAGGTTATTATCAGAAGAATAAGAAGCAGGTCCCTTTCTGTTTCATAGTTCACTTTTTATTGGACAAACTTCCGTATTTCCTCCTTATGTTCTGCAACAAAAAAGTACTTTGACCCTCCAGGAAAAAAAAACATTCTTAAGATTGCTGGATACAATAGCTTTAATCTCACACCTACTTCTCAAAATTCCCTGATTGCTGAAATAAATGTTCTCCTTTTCTGCCTGGTGTACAGTGAGTAATCATTTTCCAGAGTCTACTGTTTCTAACTTTTAGTATCTGCTGGTAGGATTGCATCTTTATTATTAATGGTTTTAGCTGCTTTGTTGTGGCCAGGTTTGGTGCATACACATGATATGCCCTTTCAATTAACAACTGCTGCCATGGAATACCAGTCCAGTTGATTATTTGCACTTTCATAAAATTAATACAGTCTGTTCCTTCTAGTTTCTCTAGTACAGCAGAAATTCTTAGGTTTTCCTAACATGCTTTGTCCTCTAATTCTACCATTTTTTGAAACATCTTTTCTTGAGCGGTCTCATATTCAGCCAGCCTTTTCTTTATTTTGACCTCTGATTTTTGCAGTTTTATCAGCACATCTAAATATCTTTTTAAGCTTATTCCATTTTCCCACCCTTTGTTTTGTTAAATGAGTTGATATACTCCTTCAGTGTTTTGTTTATTTTAATCAGTTCTGAGCACATTTGACTATTTTTTTCTCTAGATTACTGAAAGTCATTCCTTGTACCAAAGCTGGAGCTTGAAATGCTTTTTGCAGAACAGCTGCAGGATTTTTCCCAGCCAGTGTTTTCTCCTCGCCTTTTGAGGTTAATTTTCTTTCAGGTTATTTAAATTTCATCTTTGCTGGCATCCAGGAAGTGCACTTAGTAGCCAGTAATTGAAATTTACCCAAAAAGACAAATTCACTGGCTCTCTTTTATGAGTTTCTGTTTTCACATTGGGAGGGTTGAAATTATGCTGTTACTCAGTCTGCAGCCATCTTGGAAGTATACCTCTAGAATATCTTGAACAAATGTAGCTATCTGTCTCACTGACTCAACAGCACTGGTACTGTGTTGGGTGGAGTTTCATTTGGCACTTGGTAGTGAATGGAGCTTCAGCTGTCTCTTGGCACACAGCTTCTGCTGGGCAGACCAGCAGAGTGCTTTGACTAAACATATCTAAGCATCTCATAGATTCAGCAGTATTGTGCTGGGTGAGTGCAAGCTGGCATCTGAGATAAAATTTATGCTGGATAAAGTGCCAGATGGACCTTCAGAGTTCTGAGTGGAGTGTAAAGGTGAACTGGTGGGGTGCCAGTTGGAGTGCTAGCCAGACTAACGGAATGGTAGTTAGAGTGCTGGGTGGACTGACAGAGTGTTTCAACCAGCCAGAGATTTACTTATTTATTTGTCTTTATCTGGGAAAGTATGACTGGTCTGATCCCATTTTCAGGGAAGGCCCAGGGTGAAAAGCTCCAACACAGTACATTTATATTAACAAGTGAATTTCAGACAGTTCTCAGAAAAACAAGTTACAGTTCTCAGAAAAATATATAATTACAAGGTAGGTATATACAGTAAAATATTTACATTAACAATCATAAGTCTATATTGCTCTTGTAGCTCAAATATCTTGCAAAGTAAATACTATAGAAGGGAAAACAATGGTGAAAATAAGTTGTGTTCTTACATTTCTGTAAAGAAAGGTTTGCAAAGAGTTCAAGATACATAATGAAGTAAGTCAGAAAATTGTGTGAAGGAAGATGTTATTATTGCGTAAGTCTGTAAAGAGCTCAAGAGACATAATTTAAGTTATAAAATTATGTAGAAGAGGAGGGGTGATATTAGTATTGTGTAGGAGGATAGTGGTAATAGCATATGACTGAGAGATCATGGTATACAATTTGTTCTGTTTAGAATGCCTGTTCCAAATTGGTGTACCTAGAGAAGGTTTATAACTTAGGTATACAGGGGAAGCACAAGAGTGGTAAAGCAGTGGATGGGGGCAGTTTAGTAAAAGAGAAATATGTTGTTTAATAGGGGTATACTGATTCAAGTGCAGGAGGGAAAATTGTTAGTGGTGTAATGATTCAAAGTGAGGGCAAAAAGTTAGTGATAAGCAATAAGTTTATACTTTCACTAGAGATCTCAGCCTGTTGATGAACATGAGCATGATCAGGATTGGGTAAGTTATTGCTTGAGCTGGATTTTATAGCTTGGGAGTTTGTTAGTCATTTTTACTTATGTAGTGATGGTGCTCCAGAGTTTAGAGATGTAACAATAGTATACTGAGTCGCACAGACCCAGGAGCTCTGCTTGGTGCACTGCCAGCTAGACCTAGCACACAGTGACAGCTGTATGGAGTGCTGGATGGACATACTGGGGCAATGCAGCAATTGCCTCATGTACACAGACAACCCTCTCCTCCTACCACCCAACACTACAACCTGTGAGAGATGCACTTACATAGCCAAACTGTAAGCAAAGCTCTCTCCACCCAAGATTGTGCTAGACAGTCAAGAGGAGAAGGTTAACACCCGCACTACACCTCAAGCAACACATAGCCCTTCTAAACCCACACCATCAACACCCACACATAGCAACACTAAATCCACATATGCAGAGGCCCTTAACTGTAACCTGCCCAAGCAACAAGGACCTCCGAATCGGAAATGCAAACAAACACCAATCACAACCAAAGTGTCACATACTTCACACCAGTCTGCCACCCAGCAACAGACCCTAAGGCAAGACAACGTACCTAACACTTTAGTCATAGGTGACTCTATAGTCAGGCACACTGATGTCCCACTCACCTGGCTGAACAAGGAGAAAATTACAGTCAGCTGCCTTTCGGGTACCAGGATCTGCCACATAATGCATGCACTCCAGAACAAGTACAAATATGACTCTGTCATTGTCCATGTTGGAGTGAACGACTTGAGATGTACCTCCCTGGACTACATGAAAAGAGACATGGAAGAGTTTTCGGATCATGTGGCCCAGGCAGGTATGACCCTAGCCCTGAGTAGCATCCTGCCTTCGCCCAGAATGATACCACACTATAAGGACAAAATGATTGACTTCAACAATTGGCTAAGCTTCTGGTGTCATTCAAAGGGGATCCATTATCAGTCTGCCTGGAACGACATGATTGACAGACCACGATGCTTTGCCAGAGATGGTCTGCACATGTTGCCCCTGGGATTCAGGTTACTGGCTAAGGCTCTTGCTACCCCTATAGTGCCTTTTTAGGCAAAGTTCAAAGGACAAAACCACCACCGTAACAGGTACAAGCATGCAAAATCCGAAGGTAATGCTACTCAATACTAGAAGTCTAAACCTCAAAATGCACTCTCTCAAGGCACTCCTAAAAATGGAGAACATCAATATCTGTGCAGTAACTGAGACCTGGTTCAAGGCTCCAGAGAGCACCCCTGCAATACCAGGCTACAACTCTTACCCCACTTTTCAGCCACCAAACCCGGATCGAAACACTAAAGGTGGAGGAGTGTCCATATTCACCAAGTATACTCACACCGCCCAACACAATGCGTCTGAAATTCTCCAGGTGCAACTAACACTAGGTAAGACTGCAATCCAAATTGTAGCTTGCTACAGATCCCCCACCATGCCCCAAGATTCTCACTACACCTTTCTAAACATGCTGGAAAATATTAAGATACAACCAAACACCCTAATACTGGGTGATTTCAACTACCCTGCCATTAACTGGGAAAACTACTCATGTACCAACACCTTTGCCCAACGGTTCTTGGAATTCATAAATTCCAATGCCCTGGATCAACTAATCCATAGTCCCAGCAGGGCCTCCAATATCCTAGACCTGGTCATTACCAACACAGGAAATCGATGCTCCACACCTATGGTCACCCCATCGTTGGTCAGGTCAGACCATAAGCTAATCGCCCTTAACATCCACCCCCCAGTAAGGAAACCTCCATAAAAAACTTCTCCAAAGTCAACTTCATGCTACTCAAGTCAGAAGTGACAAACTTCATGACACCCATGCAGATGGGAACTGAAAGTTCGACTGATGAGTCCTACACTAAGGCACTGTACGACCACATCCACCCATGCATGAATTGTGCCATCCCAAATAGAACCAAGATGCTCTCCTCCAAAAAAAGGAAGCCAATCTGGTGGTCCCCTGCTATAAACAAACTTTACAACTAAAGGAAGAAACTGTTGCAGAAAAGAGGAAAATCCCAGGATGCAAAAAACTCTCTTACCAGCCTCAGTAAGAAGCTGAGATCCCTCATAAAATCCTCCAAAGCTAGTTACGAAAATAAAATTGCCAAAGATTCCAAAGACAACTACAAGGCATTCTATAACTATGTCAAGAATCTAAATGGCAATGCTCAGATTTGCTCTGAGCTACAACAGAATGTCATTAAATATACTGATTCCCAAGGATATTGCCAATATCCTGGCAGATCGATTCAGTGCCAACTTCACCCCTTAAACGACCCATCTCAATACCAAAGCCAAATTCCGGTAATAACGGCAACGCAGGTAAAAAACGCACTCTCCAAAGCTAAGAATACAGCATCCAAGGGACCAGATGACATCCCGGGTTGTGTACTACATGAACTACAAAATGAACTGGCACCTCACCTAAGTGTCATGTTTAATCATACCCTCACATCAGGCTTTGTGCCCATTAAGTGGCGCACAGCTACAGTTATCCCACTCCACAAAGGGGGATCCACCTTGGATCCCGTGAACTACAGCCCCATCAGTCTGATGAGCCTGATCTGCAAGGTCATGGAACGTATTATCATGGAACTTATAAACAAAGACATTGGCAACCTTCAAACACTGGACCCCACCCAGTTTGGGTTCGTGAAGAGCCAATCTTGTCTCCTGAACCTGATTGACTTTTTCGAATCAGTCTCCAGAGCCTTGGACGAGGGTAAGGTAGTCCACACAGCCTATCTGGACCTCACCAAGGCCTTTGACACCATCCCCCACTCTGGAATCATAGATAAACTTACTAAGCTGGGCATTAATCCCTACATCACTCGATAGCTTGCCAACTGGCTCATTGACAGATCCCACACTGTAAAAGTAGCTGACTCCAAATCCAGCTCCAGACAAGTGGAGTACCTCAGGGTTCAATCCTGGGACCACTCTTGTTCAGCATCTACTTCTCTGAAGTACAGGCCAACACTAAGGGACTCTGGCTAACAAAGTTCGCAGATGACTGCAAACTGGGAGATATTAGTGAATCCCCAAATGATGTGGATACTCTACAAAAGGGCCTTACAGAAACAGATGCTTGGTGCCAGAACCACGGGCTCAAGCAAAATGCTAAGAAATGTATAGTTATCCCCTTTGGGAAAAAACATGTACCTATGAATTACCACATAGGTGGCAGTATACTAAACACCGAAAGTGTGATAAGAAACTTAGGGACACAGGTGGACAGTGGTCTCACCTTCGATAACCACATCGCCACAACAGTCAGGAAATCCTTCTGTGTGGCACACCTCATCACTAAGGGCTTTTCATCCAGGAAAAAGGAGGTCATTGTCCCACTGTACTCATCCCTCATTAGACCCATTACAGAATACAACGCCCCATTTGGTATGTACCTCTCAAGACATCTGCAACAACTGGAAAGGCCGCAGAAATACCTCACTAAAAGAATCACAGGCCTAAAGCAGATGCCCTATGCTGACCGCCTTAAAAAACTCCAGCTATACTCTGCTTAACATACAAGGCCATGTCAAACCCAGAGCTGTTGGACATGCTACACCTAAAGAAATCCCAATCCCTCAGAGCCATACGCTCCGGGGATCTAAACCTTGTCATTACAATAAACAAAACATGCTGGAGGGATAGGTTCCTGACCCAGAGACTCCCCAGACTCTGGAAAATACTGCCCATACATGTCAAGCAGAGTGCCTCTTTGGCCCTCTTCAAAAGGAACCTTGACGATTGGATGTGAGAAAGGAAATTCACCCCGGGGATCACGTCAGTCGCCCTGCTAGACAGGGGTCCAGGGAAGTAAATAGTGTGGGAAGAAATAGCCAGGGAATTGTTATGGCTAGGCTTGTATAGGCCCTAGGGCTGATAGCCTAGTACCAACCTATGAAGGGTGCCATTTGGACTGCCAAGTGAACCAACTGTATGCCAGGTGGAGTGCAATTTATTTTGGATTGACAGAACATCAAGCGGAGTGCTGCATGAAGTGGTGGAATGTCGGGGGGATCAGACATATCAGCATTTCTGTGATGGGTGTTGTGTCAGCTAGTACCTACCATACAATTTGGTCCATGTGAACTGCTACTTGGACTGGCAGAATTCTAAGCAGATCGAAAGAATGCTGGATCAGACATATCAGCATTTCTGTGATGGGTGTTGTGTCAGCTAGTACCTACCATACAATTTGGTCCATGTGAACTGCTACTTGGACTGGCAGAATTCTAAGCAGATCGAAAGAATGCTGGAAGGAAAGCTAGGGGACTAAGGAAACAATCTTACCAGACAGAGAAATCTCTTCAGACCCAGGCCAGCACTGCTGTGCTGCGTGGTAGATAATTGATTTGGGGTGGACAAGCAGTGCATCTGGTTTCGTGATTGGGTAGAATGCCAACGGGCACTGGCGAAGAATGCGTAGCAGGTGAAACCCCAGTTGGCAAGAGAAGAATGGAGTGCTGACCTGCAGTAGCACAGAATGACTAGTACTCCTGCAGACACGAGTTCAGAATGTTACAGCTTCATAAACCCCGCACTGCTTACACATGAAGTGGATTCAAATTAATAAACTATCTTAAGAATAAAGAGTAAAGCGCGCGCGCACATACACGACTTGGATTTGGCAATATGTTGAACAGAGTAAACCCAGTCTCTTTTAACCCTCCTCCATAAAATATAAGATGTGAAACAAACTGTAAAAAGAAGTCAACGAAGTTCACTTGATTTACTAGAAACGCGTATTTTTGCACCCATAATTTATTTATTCGGTTAGTTAAAAAAATGTAAATTTTTTTATAAACAATTTAGGTCCGCCCAGCTCATCTCTCCGGATAATAATGAAACACTAGTCCCGCCCCCTCTTAACATTCAACTTCCTCCCCACTGGCAAAGCATAAAAGTGCGTTGTGTTTTCAGGGCGATGGAAAGACCAGTAAAAACCACTGACAAAATGTTTAAAACCCTAGATAGTATTTACAGTGTGCCTTTCATTTTTGCTACAAACCAGAATTAGAGAATTATGTATGCCGCTGGCAGGTGACACTCTTTTTTTGTTAGTAAGTAAAAGAATAATTGTTCGATTTGTTCAGGCACCGTAAGGGCAGCATTTGAAGGGGGCTTTGTGACAGTGAACCAGTGGGAGTATGTTTTCTGTCAGTGGAATGGGTAGATGATGGATGTACAGCTTCGAGGTAAAGTTTTTTGATTGTTATTTTGTTATTAATTGCTTGTATTTCATAAGTTTATCCATACACTACTCCGTGTTTTTGGTATTCTCACCTGTTGATGACTTTTCTTTACATTTCTGGGCCTGTAGTGTTTCAAGTCTGAAGATGTTGACAAAACGAAAATAGTCATGCTGCTGCTGGGTACCAGTCTGTTGGGATTCAGATGGCTGAAATATTCAAATTCAGAATATGGTATAACGTTTTATATAACATTTGTGCAGACTTATGCATTATTGGACTTGTGGGGTTGCATTGCGTATTTCATAAAGTATGACGCCACTGTTATAACTTTTGATCAGTGACTCAGTACATGCCCTGTCAGAGATGGCATCTTTTCGACATTTTTGAAAGTTCTACAGTGGAGTAGGACTGATGTCATCTTACGGTAAATATCCAGCATAGTACACTCGGAGGCAGCTTAATGAACACTTAAGTAATGTATTGGAAAGAAAAGCAGTGCTTCATTAATTCATCTTTGTAAAATATACAGCTTCTAGACGTTACACTACATTTAAATGTGTAGAAATATATCAATAGTATATGCTCTGTAAGGAACAGAACTACTGCTTTTGTTGTAATGTTGCAAAGTTACTTAAACTATGCAGATGGCATTAGTGAATTGGTACAGTGCTCTGGCTTGATTTTTTTATGTCTTGAATACCTTCCGATCTTGCCAAGTTACCTTAACCTCTAGGGTGGGCGGTTTTGAGCAATACTGGGCTGTCCAGTGGCCATGTATGAGATTTCATGCCATAGGTGGAAGGCCTCATTGATCTTGAAAAGTCTGTTATTGCATATTAGGTGGGAATTGCAATGTTTAGAATACTTTCAAAGTATTTATATAAAAATGTATATAGTTTATTTTTTCTATGTTAAAGTCCTATATCTCCCCCCAGGGTTAAGGTACTTTTAGTTTGGAATCCCAGAACACCAGCTCTTGAAGAACTTATTTGGTGGAAAGGTTGATCCTTCAGATACATATAATAATTCTGAGTCGTACATTGCTAGAATTACCAGTGCCACCTGTCACTCTTTACCCAGTACAGCCCCTCTTTGGACAGTTATGTCTTGTGGGCGGGGGCAGCAAAATTCACAAATGCCCTGATATTGTAGGACAAAAACATTTCCTACTTTTCCTTTAATAGGTGCATAAAACATTGTATTTGAAGCTCCTAAGTATTATGTGAAACAGTATAAACAAATCAAGTTCTACAAGAAGGAGGTTTTATTATAGACTTCGCTTTATTGCTGATAATTTGCATTAGTTGTGGGTCTGGTTTGTCCTGCAAAATGTCATATTTTGATTAAAAAATGCACCACTTTGGCCATGTTGTATATTTGGAATGGGTAAAAAATATTCATTTAAAAAGGCAAAACTGTGCTACATGTAACAGTGTGGTAAGATACGTTTAAAGTATGTTACAGTAAATTTTTTTAAATTTTTTTAATAGCCTTATTAATGTTTTGGAGAGAGTACACATTTACACTCTATCTGAAGGTGTCCATGCTAGAAAGGTTCTGTTTAACATTGTCTTTAACACTTTGTATTTTTTACTTCCCATTTCAGTTTGTAGTAGAATTAATTTGTTAACATTTAAAGCAGTGTGTCATGGGTATGATCATTCACATTGAAACCTGATCAGAAAAAGCAAAACGCCCAAGAACATTAAGTGCTACTTCAGTACTTGTAATAGACTCTTTTAAATATTGTGGCATACTTAGTGTTTTTTTAACAAGAAATATCTTTGTTAAATTATCACTTATGATGTAGGCAATCATAGATTTATATAAGTGAAAGCAAACCATATTGACATAATCTTAATTCTTAAGCATTATACATCACAAACCATATTGGCATAATTTTAGTTGCAAACATTATACATCACTTATAATCTACCAAATCATTGTCAGTCAAACATTACATAGCTCATTTAAATCCTGCCTTCTTTTAAATCTCATTCCTCTCCTGTATTTTTCTTCACAATTCCCATTTTTTTCTATGTAATTTTCTCCTACCTTTTCTAAAGATCCCAATTCCAATTGCTTTATCTGTGTTACTATATTCACTACTACTAGTACAGTTGGTTTAGACTTTGATTTCCATTTTCTAGTAATTGCTTTTATGGCAGCCGCCATAATTAGACTCCAAGTCCTTACTATGTCTAGGTAATGCTGATTCTGTGTCATAGTTTTGAAAAATAATTTCCCTAGTTACACCAATTTTCTCACCTGATATCTCTTGATAGAGTAGTCTGAAGGGAATCTTTAAAGCCTGCCAAATCATTACACTTCCAGAAAATATGTTCTCCATTACATTTTTCTTCCCCCATCACACCTCCAACATTTGCTGTTTACCTAAGGAAAAATTCTCTGGACACTACTTGGGCTATAAAAATACCTGTGTAAACATTTCCAAGCAAAAATCCTAAATCTTCTAGAGTTTGCTGCATTTTTGGGAGACCTACATATATCCTTCCATTGTTTCTTTGTGAATTGCTTATCCAATCCTTTCTAATCTTCTCTGATTTTTATAGGTATTATACAGTATTTTTTATGCTCTGCTAATTATTCATTTTTTAACAGCAGCTTCTGTTCTAGGTTCTACTAAAAACTCTACCAGTGCTGGTCTTTCGTTTAGGACCCCTCTATTTCTTTCTCTTTGCCTATACGCTGATAATCAGTTCTTGATAGGGAGGGCAGTCTCTAAACTGGCAGTGTTGTTGCCCAGCGCTTTATTTCCAGTGTGGTACTCAGCTGCTTACCTTCAGTGTGGAATGTGTATGTTTTAATTGTATTTTCGTGGGTTTTGTTGGCTGTTCAGTTTCTTAACACGTCCAAAGATTTGCCAGAAATGAATTAACAATTATTCTGTGATGGATGATGCTCTGTCCAGGATGTTTCTCTGCTTTGCACCGTCTTCCTTGTGACCTTGAATCCTGTTAAGAGGAGAATATTCTGAAGGAGAAATGCAAAGTGAAAGCACTGGACATTGTTAAACAGAACTTCTGTGGTGCATATTTTTCAGATAATGTTGTTAATAAATACTGTGCCCGAAGTAATGATACTGTATTCTGTAAAGTAAATTATAGCCGCCGTCATTTAAAATTGTTGCAACTGTTTTAAAAATGTATGTATACAATACTTTATGGCATATTTGTTTTAAAAATGTATTCATCATGTAAAGCAGTGTATTTAGAGCCTGGTGCCAGTATTTGTTAATGATGACTGAATGTTAACATTGTGTTTACTGAAATGCCTTTTTATACAGAACAAAAAAGTCTTTTTTTTTCTTTTTTTGTTTAAATACTGATGTATCCTGATGTAACTGACACTATTGTTTGACATTATTTGGTAACCATGTTAGCGTTGCCGCCTCACAGTAAGATGCTCTCCGGTTTGATCCTCGGCTGGGGTGCCTTCTGTGCAGAGTCTGCATGTCCTTCCTGTGGTCGTGTGGGTTTTCTCTGGGTGCTCCGCTTTCCTCCCACATCCCAAAGACATGCTGTAGGTAGACTGGACACTCTAAATTGGCCCTAGGCGTGTGTGTGTGCTTTCTGTGGAAAGTTGGGCCCTGGGTTGGCAACTCGACACCGTAAAACTCCTGCCAATCATGAGTGGACAGGTGATCTGCTGTGGCGACCCCTAACCGGGAAAAAGCCGGAAGAAGAAGTGGTGACCATCTTGACATGTACTGTTTTCAGAGTTTTAATAAACAACAAAAAGTGTTAAGGTGGCAGTGTAAATTGGAATGACATTTGTGGGATTGTTATTGTTTGGCACATGGAATCCATGTTTTAAGTACGTGTTATAGTGTTTTTTTTTTTTTTTTGTTTGTTTTTTTTGAGGACTCACCTTTTCATTAAATATGCTTCTTAGAAAGTATGAGTAGGCTTTAGGAGGTTATTTTATAAGCCCATTTTCTAAGAATAATTAATTTCTGCCCAGATGAGCATGCAGACCAGAACATTAGAAAGTAATGCTGCACCTTTTCTCAGCTTGATAATAACAGCACAATCAGAAGTTTATATTTTTTTACATAAACTTCTCCTTGTTGCTTTCTCTCATCTATCTAACATTTAAAACCTGCAAATTTTCCAACAGTTAATGTTAGAAATGCTTGAGAAAACATGTATTGATGGTGATTGCACCAAATATGTCTAGAAAAACACCGTTGTTTAGAATTTCTACTTTGTTCTTGATTTTGTTTTGTTTCATCCTTATTTTATTTAGAGGAGGATCACAACTTCTGTAATAAACTTTTTCAGAGGACAAACATGATGTTGCCTTTTTTACATGGTCTGTAATTGTTTGTAGTGAGCATTGCAGTCTGGGTATTATTTTTATCTAGCACATAGGTTCAGTATTGAATTTGTGCATCTTGCAGAGGCACTGAACTTCATGTGAGGCCTGTTAAGCTTACTGAGTGGTGTAGCCAGAAGTGTAAAGATTAAATTCAGTCATATATTGTTGCTGCTATCCCATTTTGAATTCTAGAAAATAAGCCCATTATTTAGATGTTGTCCTTTTGTTCTTAACAGATGTCTCTCTCAATTTTAGCTGTTGCTTTTTTTTGAATTTTTAAGTAAGCTTTGTACAGACCGGTGCTGAAGACCCAGTTTAGACAGTTACAGACATCTTTTTTATCACATGCAATTAGCATTACCATTGACTAGTGCATTGAATGAAGACTTGCAGGTTGATGTGAGCTATATTAAGTTCTTAAATGTTTTTTTTATTTGATTTGATAAGCTATCAGTTAAATAGAGTTGTCAAAGTGTTATTGCCTGGATAGATCATTAGTGAACAGAGAATGATGGCAGAACATGGTTCCAGGTACTAATCGGTGACTGCCAAATGCTGAATGTAATTACAGATGTTTGACAAACTGCACAAAAGTTAAATTATGAGGCAAGTCACCCGACTTAACTCCATAGCTGTACATTGTTGGAATAAGGACAGTTACCATGCAAGGATGAAGACAGTACATGCACTGACTGATCTTTTATAAATAATAGCAAACACATCTGATGTAGTGGGATTAGGATTTTCAGGCTTGTTGAAGTAAACATCAGCCACTTGTGATTAAGTGGCAGACTGTGGAGGATAGCTCAATGACTGGTTTAAATTGAACCAGGGTGTACTGTAAAAGTCACTTTTGGGCCTGATGTGCATAGTATTTATAGACCTGCTACGATAACAAGAAAATGTAATGTTTCATTATGTTCCATTATGTCACCTTTTAATTTAATGAGATTGCAGTAGCAAATCTGCATTTTATTGAGAAACATTTACCTGCTGGTTTATCATCCACAGTCCTTCATTCTGAATATACCTATTCTAAGGTTGCACCAAGTCTGAGTAAAGGGAAAGGGTGATCTTTTTAGAAAGACCCTGCTTTTGCCCTTTCCACCAAAGTTTTGTACCTTGAAGTTAAAGTTAATATGTGAAGTGTATGTGGGATATAGCTTGCTGTTAGCAGAACCACAAAAGTGAATATTATTATTTTATACTGTTGTTTTACTATTGCTGTGTTTAGTCAACACTTTGTGCTGTTGACATTGACAGGTTTTGCTAAGTTACTTATGATGGCTCAAGACTTATAGTTCATTACAATAGTTTATTACAGTTGTGATGATAAAACAACACCTCTATATCATTTCTGCTAATAACGTAATATTGGCTAGGATCATTACAATGGAGGAGATGGATTTTACTTTCAGCCAGTATTAAATGTCTGTTACTTTAATAAGCTTGCACAGTCTTTGAATGCGCATCAGCAAGTGAAAGCATGCGAGTACAAGTCTAAATCTGTGAAAGAAGAGTTGCAAGATAAATCCGTTTTTATAGGTTAGATGTTATCCTTTATATTTTGTTAACTGAAATGATATATTATACATTTTTTAACGTTCATAGGTTACATTTTAAGATTTTTCAGACTGGAAAACCCCAAATATAACTGTTTAGTTGTTTACCGATATTTTAAGAGACACATTTGAATTTGCCAGTGTATGTGATCTTGTCTGTAAGAGAACTGTGATGAAACTCTCAAGAAAATTCATTGAGCCATATGAAACTGGATGTTTCGGGGAGGTGACATGCAAGGATAGATGAACCAGGTTCGGCTTGTGCTACGTAACGTGCAGTAGAACTAGAGGATGTCTAATCGGTGCATAGAAAGGAGGATGTAATAGTTACATCCTTGTATGTGGATTATGCAGAAACTCAGTAGTGTTCTTCTGAAGTTGAATTTGAAAACCGAGGTAGAGCACTAATCACATCGACCAGTTTCAGACTTTGCTTGGGAAAATGTGCATGTTTGATAGTTAAAAAGATCCACATTAAGTGGTATAATAGAATGCAGTTATTGTGATTATACAGAGCTTATGTATGTGTATAAGTATGTATACATGTGTGTGCAGTACAGGCGTTGTTAGCATACATATTACAGAATATGTAAAGTATTAATATAGTAACAGGTGAAGGAAGTACTGTAATAGGTTAGAAACTCCTTAAACTGTAATACCTGGAATTGTGCTGCTGATTGTTGTTTTTGTGTAGCGTACTGTGAAATTCATTGTTGTGTTAAGGTGGCTCGTGGTAGCACCTAATGGATATGTGTGTTTGATTCAGTTTCAAGTCTGTGATATTTATCTATTATTTAAAGTGGGGATAGGCACACAACATTGGTCTGGTAACTGTGTGCAGTATTCACATAAAAATAATGATAGAGGCCTCTGAAACTAACCTCATAAGCTCATGGGTACTTAGAAGGCTGTTGATCCATGAGGAGCTTTAGAAGCCTGGCCATACATTCCCATGAATTTTTAGCCCTTATATTTTAAGTACAAATAATCTAGAGATGAGCAGAATATTTACATATTACCTCTATCCATGAGGGACAAAGGCGCTAAATTGGGGTAAATTTGTGGTTACCCATTCATTCATCCAGATTACATTTGAATAGTGTTACCCATTCATTCATCCAGATAACATTTTAATAATGTTTGAGAAGTACTTTAAGTAGAGAGAGAGATTCTAAAGAAATGTTATTCTTTGTGATGCATATCTCTCCCCCCCCCCCCAACTTGCTCTATTTATGTTGCAAACAAGGTATAGATCTCTTGAGCAGATGTTTATGTCCTCATTGACTTGTGACTGTGTGCGAGGTCTGGTAGGACAGAGTCTGTTGAGGCTTTGTAGTAGGTTCGTAAAAATTTAAACTTGCCCTGGTTCAACACCCCTGCCTTTTTTCAAGGATATTCTACAGTCCAGGCCAACAACCAGTGAAGCCAATGACTACCTATTTAATTCCTAGCACAGCTCTTATTCCAGATCATCTGACTAAACTCAGTATTAATCTCCTTCTCTTCTACATCTGTTCATATATCACTTCTCAGTTATGCTTCTGTTGACTCCGTTACTTCCTGTTTATCATGCTGTCTGCCTTGTATATCTTCGAAACCTACAATGTTTGCACTTGACTGTTACCTTTCCACTTACACTAAAGCTCTCTCTGCTAAGCTCACCAGTAATTTTTCCTTTAAGTCCGTCCTCACACTCTTGTTTCTTCCTAATTGTAATTTTTCTGCTATCAATGCCACCCCCTCTGTATTCTTCCTTCTCTTTTTGCAAAAAGTGTCTTACTTTGTGACAAATCTTTCTCTTTTCTCCTGAAAGTGATTACTGGACTAAGTTATTCATTTTTGTCATGTTGTGTTACAGTTTTTCTGTATTGTCTACTTTTTTCTTTTTATTGTAATCCTGTGTAATTTTGTTGAGGTTTTCTGCCCAAGCTTTCACTGAAAAGAGGTCTTGCACAACCCGTTTAGATCATACAAGTAAACAAACACAAATAACTTGGTGCATTCTTCACAAGAAACCATAAACAGACCACTGTTGCTGAAGAAAGCGGACAGGGGGATATGACAGAAACTTTTCTGTACTACATTGCCAAACAAGTTTATATTTAAAAAAAGAGGATGCAATTCAGAGAGACAACGTGGAAGGATCAATGAAGATAATTCAGTTTTTTTTTTCTCTTCACAGAAAGTGTGGTAGATGCCTGAAACAACCATCCTGAAGAGGCATTGGCATGACAGAATTAAAAATGTGTAGTACAGGCATAGGGTAGTTTTTATTCTTAGTGGAAGTCTTACATACCCTTCATGCTGACCTTGTTTCAAACATCTGCGTGGAGCATATGCATTAAATTGTCATGCTTTGGTACATTATTAAAGTAAATTTCCACTCAATTCACCTTAACCCTACCAAAATTCATCTTGGTTTTTAATTTGAGTTTTAAATAATGGAGAAGTTAAAACGTGCAGTCTCACAAGTTTGCCTTTCACAGTTTCTCCTCTTTTTCATATGCCATCCATAGTTTGTTTCTCTGTTCTGTTCTTTTGCTTTTCTGAAATGTTGCACTTGCTTGCTGGTAATGTTTCATGATTATACCTCACTGCTTAGTGATGACAGTTCGAATTTTGATATTGCAACTTTTTTTATCTTCTGCTTAGACTGTGTACCATCCTGCTTGGCCTTTTTTGTTCTCACAAGGTATTTACTGCAGTGTTCTAGATGCATTTTCAGGCTTTCATAATTTTGAAATTTCTTTCCTTCGTGCTCTATTTATATGTTCCTTAACCCTCACATAGATGCTAACAAGTGTTTTCAATAGACACAATCTACAGATTGTTTTGGAAAGATTAATTTCACGTTGTCGCACATCTATGCAGACCCTTGTTGCAGATCAGCTTATAGTGCCTGTAAAAGATTGTATCACAGATACTGAAGTTGGCATGGAAAAAGGAGTAGTTGCTCATGTGTTGTAGTTTGCTCCTTGTAGGAGTAATGTCTTGTTACTCATTGTTTTGTTGGTCTGTGAACTGTATACTGTTTGCTGTAGAATTGCATTATAAGAAGAGAAGTTTGTGGGTTGTTTCGTTTTTTACCATTTACATTAAAATCATTCTGTACTAAGGTGCGTCTGTGCAATGGACATGGACTATGGGCTTAACTCCCACACCACTGCTGTCAGTATTTGAGTGCAAAAGAACCAGTTTGACTCTCACAACTGGTGTTAGGTTAACATACTAAAGGCATTTGGACTTGAGGGTGTAATCTAAAATGTCCACTGCTACTTTGGAAGTAGTCGGGCGTGTCACACCCAGCTGATCTTTACATTACATAACTACAGATGTGTAGTTGTTCTATCTTGCATTCATTCCTACTGATGGGTTCAGAACTGATCCTCTGTTCCGACTCGGCTGAATACAAAAGCTCGAGGTCTTCAACCATCTCGTGGACAACTCCCTATCCCATGATGCACTGGTGCTTCCCCCAGATCTCATTTGCTGCTGCAACAGATAGAGCGGTTCACCAGCTCTGGCTAAGTGGTTTTGATTGTTCTCTTTAGATTTATATTATTCTAATGTTTACAGTAGCTAATTTCCTTCTCTAGCTAGGATAGTTCCTTATCCTTAATCGCACTTCAGCGATTTCCTCTTGCGAGTGTGTTTTTGTCATATTAAACTGTGGCCTTCCTTTTAGGCCTTTGTTAATCTCCCAATTCCCTTGTTTTACACATTTTGGAGCATTAGTGTCTTTAGTATAGTCATCGTCGTTGTTGGTAGTATAAGATAGCTCCTTGACTGGCTCTTTATCGTTTTGAAATATTCAGCAGTCCTTCGTTGTGTGTGGTGTGAGTATTTTTTGAGCCTGTTTATGTTAGAGGACTTTAACAGTTGACACAAATTTAACTTAAAATCTGTTTTTTGATATAAAAAAATATTTATTTTTAAGCCCGTTTAAATTAGAGGGCTTGTGTGTGTGTGTGTGTGTGTGTGTGTGTGTGTGTGTGTGTGTGTGTGTGTGTGTGTGTGTGTGTGTGTGTGTGAATGTTCTTTTCTAACAGTTTTTTTTTTTTATTTGCCATTCCTTCAGTACTGGGGTTCTTCAAGAGAGAAAGAATAAAGTGATTGTGAGAGGCCTCATTATTTGTTCTTTTCAGGAAGAAATAGACCAAGGTCAGACTACCCATGGCAAACCTACAAAAAATTTTTCTGCTTCTGGATCTTTGGAGTTTGGAAAATCTCCTTCGTCCAGCAGGTCAAAATCTGACAGACCTTCAACTTCGGCTCCACTGAGTCGACGATCATAACTGTGAGGAGGGCGGTCCCCGGTCTTAGAGCCCAGTGTCTCCCACATTGAAATCATCAATATTGCAATCAATAGCTTCTTCAGCTCCATTGTCTCAATCCTCAAGAAGCCTTTCCAACTTGAATGTGGATTGTGTGGTGCAGAGGCTTTTGTCGGGGCTGACCCTTCAAGCTTCGGAACCGACCAGCCTTCCTCGGAGCTGGAATGCTTGGAACTATTGATTATGGAGCTGTTGGTGCTGAGACCTGCTCCAGGACTTTCGGATCCGACTTCTCAGACTACTTTGGTGCTGACTGAAGAGTCTAGGGGCCGACACTCTCTGGTCGGGTCTGGGGAGGACAGTCTAACCGATTTTTCAGGTCTGACTTTGCCTCTTGGGGCTTCGGCGCCAGTGAGTTCAGTGCCTACCTTTGGCTTGGAGCCCACATAAGGAATCAACTGTTTCTTTGGATTCAGGGGTTCCTCTCACATCGGGGTTGAGGGGCTTTCGATGTCACGAGGAGAGCATTATCCCCTCGGACAACCACTTCATCAGGACCAGCAGCTTCTTCCCCAAAAGCACCGGTGTCTACCTCAGCATTACCGATTCCACAGAAGTGTAGAGACCCAGAGGCTCAAGAAGCCCCATTGGGTGAGCCCTGCTCTTCAAAGACCTCACCAGAAAGTCCCACTGAGGAGGTCTTTCAGAAGAGACTATGCAAGAGGAAGCATTTGGACTCCCCTCGGGAATCCGTCACCTCTGACACTAACCTAAGTGATTTAGAAGGGTCCCCACGGTCACCCTCAAAAGATAGCTCCTTCGCAGATATCTTGAGATTCTGAAACAGGGGTGGCTGGCAGCCCATCAGCCTTACTGATGATGAGTCTGTCTACCTGAAGGCTTTTGGGTCTCAACCCTCTGCTACTTGGGTGTCTCCGTTTTTCGACAAAGTTATGGAACTAGTTTGTCGAAAGGTGTGGTAGTCTCCAGATACAGTGGAACCTGTCTCGAGGAGGCCTAATAAATTTATTACATCACCACAAGACAAAGCTTTTCTCACCAAAAGAGTCCATGTTGATGCCATGGTGCTGGCGGTGGTCACCAAAAATGAGTTATCTGAAACTTTAACGTCGGTTCATCCCCAAAATCAAGATTCGAGGGTAACGGACAGATATGGAAAGTGCATGTTTACTTCAGTGACCTTCACTCTTAGGTCACTGAATTACCTTACACATTTTACCAGATTGGAAAGAGATCTCCTAAAAGAGCTGGGAGATGCTCTTCAGGGTTCTGTAGCTGTGGAGGTCACAGACAAATATCCACCCTGCTCTCTACCCTTAATTTCCTGGTTAACTCGTCCATGCGTCTGGTTTCTTACGCAGCTGATGGAGCGAGCAGAGCAGCGGGTACAGGAATTGCAATTAGGAGACATTCCTGGATGCTCTTGTATTTATTTGCGGAGCCCTTTAAGTTATCCTTTATCAACACCCCCTTTGATGACTCGTCCCTCTTTGGACCCAGAGTAAAATAAATGCTTACCAGGTGTGAACAAGAGGGAAAGACTCTCTCTGCCGTCAGAGTCCATTTTTCCACACCTACCAGACCTTACCCCAAAGGTTAAAAGGGGGAAAAATGTGGTTCTGAAAATCTCAAGGAGCCTTTCAGGCCGCACGTGTTGAACTCCCCTCCAGAGGCAGAGGAGGGGGCAACAATGGAAGACACCGACCACTTGGCAGAGGGGGTCCGCAAAATCGTGGTGACAGAGACCAGTTCTTTGGGAAGCCGTACCAGTGCTCCTGAAAAGAGGCCTGCCTGTCCATCTCTGGAGACAGTCGAGGGACACTTACTTTGTACCCAGCTGTCTTTTGTTGTTTTTAGCCAGGCATCTAGGTACAAAGATATCATATCCAGAGGCTACTCAATTCCCTTTTCCCAACCCACCTTCCTTGATAAGACAGATTCTGGACATTTCACCCAGTCACAGGAAACAAACAACCATGGAAATTCAAATGTTGCTAGAAAAAGTGTCATCCATCCAGTCCCCACAGACCAGATAGGATCTGGAACTTACTCAAAGTTCTTTTTAGTTCCAAAGAAAAGAGGGGACTGGAAGCTCATTCTGGGTCTTAACAGATTAAACAAATTTGTGAAGGAAACAATGTTCCACATGGTTACACTGCAGTTGATACTTCCTTTTCTAGGAAAAGACAATTGGATGTGCTCGATAGATCTTCATGATGCATACTACCACATAAAATGGGCAGACCATCCAGAGATCACCTACGCTTTCGGTTAGGGGCTAGTCACTATCAGTTTCGAGCACTGCCCTTTGGTCTCACAACAGCTCCCAGAGTGTCCATCAAATGC
The DNA here is from genome assembly GCF_019279795.1 of Protopterus annectens. Classification (NCBI taxonomy): domain Eukaryota; kingdom Metazoa; phylum Chordata; order Ceratodontiformes; family Protopteridae; genus Protopterus; species Protopterus annectens. The sequence goes on along the minus strand of NC_056745.1, from coordinate 916,441,353 downwards.
ATGGTAGTAGTCAAGAATCACCTGAGATGTTTAGGAATCTGGGTGTTTCCATACCTAGATGACTGGCTCCTAACCACCACCCCCAGGCATCAACTCATTCAAGCAAGGGACACCATTATGAATGTATGCTGTCATTTAGGGTTTGCCATAAACTTAGAAGAGTCTGCCGTATTACTATCGCAGTATGCAGTCTTTATAGGAGCAGATCTGGACACCACCACAATGACCTTAAAACTCCTGTCAGACAGAGTTTGTGCTCTTCGACAACAGGTTCTGACCCTCCTCTCAAAAGCAAAAGCCCCAGCTTCGACAGTTCTCAAATTACTTAGTACAATGGCAGCAGCTATCATTGCAATCCCGCTAGGTTGGATGCACATGCGGATACTACAATGGCTCCTTTTCACGCAGTGGTCCTTTCAAGAACTCTCAATGTTGCATCGAATAATAATCACAAATTCCTGCAAGAAGGACCTGCAGTGGTGGCTAACATCAGATTGTGTAACCGTAGGCTGTCCTTTTGTTCTACCCACTCCTACAGCCGTAGTGACCAAGGACGCTTCCCTGATAAGGTGGGGGGACATTATCAAGGAAGAACAGTCCAAGGCACATGGAAAGAACATGAGGCTCACCTGCATATCATTGTCCTAGAGATGAGAGCGGTTCTTCTAGTGTTGCAGTCATTTCAAGACTCTCTCCCTCTTGGGACTATTGCAGTCCAGACAGACAACATTTCAGTAGTCTGGTACATAAACCAGGAGGAACCAAATCTTATCCCCCTATGTCGGGAAACCTTGAGGTATAGAAGTGGGCAACCACCTCCCAGCACTTTCTGATAGCAATGCATATCCTGGGGAGGTCCAGTGTGATAGCAGACAAACTGAGCAGGGCAGTTCTATTGCCTCACGAGTGGTCCCTCAAGAAAGAAGTGGCAGACATGATATTTCGCAAATGGAGCCAACCTTGCTGCAATCTTTTTGCCACGCCCACAAACACAAAATGCAGCAGCTACTTTGTCCTAATTCCCCCTCCAGGGGATGCCCATGTACATGATTGGCCCCTGGGTTTTCCTTTATGCATTCCCACCATTGCCACTGATACCCAAAGTTTTACAGAAAGCCAGTGCTCTGGGAAGGACTTTAATTTTAATAGCCTCTTACTGGCCTCGCCAAGTTTGGTTTCCCTTCCTTTGGCCTCATCTGTTGGGAGAACCATGGATCCTGGACCAGTTCCAGACCTTCTGATTCATTCATCATGGGCTCTTCGTCCATCCCTGCAGTCTGTCAAATTGACAGCTTGGCTGCTCCAATTTCAAACATAGCCAGGCTTCAAAACCTCTCACCTGCAGCTCAGCATATACCGACATCCTGTCACAAATCCTCCACTAGGAAGTTGTATCTTAGCAAATGGAAAAGATTCTCAATGTGGCCATTACAAAATCATTAACCCTTATTTAGCTCCAGTATCTTCTATTTTGGAATTTTTATCAAAACATTTCAAGTGAGAGAGCAGCTGCCGCAACTATTCGAGTTCAATTAACAGCAATCTCGAATTTTCATTTTGGGGACGATGGGTCTAATGTCATGTCTCCTAGACTTTCAAAAGCCTTTCTGAAAGGCACTGTTCATTGAAGACCACCCATCAAAACCTCTCTTACCTCGTGGAATTTAAATTTTGTTCTATCATGAATAATTATACCACCTTTTGAACCAGCGTCTTCATGTGACCTAAAGTATATCACACAGAAAAACATTTTTCTAGTGGCTATAACTTCTGCTTGTAGAGTCTCAAAATTACAAGCTTTGTCCATCAAACCTCCATATATGATATTCCATAATGATAGACCGTCTCTCAGAGCAAATCCTTCCTTTTTACCCAAGGTATGTTCAGAAACAAATTTGAATCCAGCTATAGAGTTAACCATATTCTTCCCAGAGTATGGCAGTAAGGCAGAGTACATGCTGCACCAACTTGATGATGCAGACAGCTTTGCTTCTGTTGACATAGAACAAAGGACTTCAGGAAAACGGATCAACTTTTTGTCTCCTTCTCAGAGTCTAGGAAAGGTGCGCCTGTAGCAAAGACCACATTATCTAAATGGTTATCAGATTGTATTTCCTTTACTTGCAGTTCAGCGAATCGACCATTACAGGACAAAATAAAGGCCCGCTCAACCAGAGTTGTCTCCACTTCCTCAGCCTTTTCTGCCAAACTGCCAGTGGATACCATCTGTGCAGCAGCCACTTGATCAAGGCCTCATACCTTTATCACTCGTTACAAAGTAGATGTGGCTTCCAGGGACAAGACTTCTTTTGGTTCCACTGTCCTGAATAGTTCCGAACCCATCAGTAGGAATGAAGGAAAGATGGGCAGCTCACATGGAACGTTATGGTAGGTACATAACTTCTTTTTGTTTTTGTATAAAAGCTGTCTGTACAGGATTTCACCCACCTCAGACTGAGCCCGTGTTCTTTTTAGTACAGTTTTACCAAAAGCAATTAAAATTTAACAAAATTGTTTTGCTCTCATGCATGTTGCAGACATGTTATTTTTCAGAATTGGGAGAAATAAATGGTGACAGTCCAGCACCATCACCTTCCCAAGTTTACAGTAATATTAACACCTGTTAGTTAAAATATGATTGTTTACCTTTAAGGTAAGTCATCCTTTAAATATTTAAATGGTAATGGTTGACATTGGGCAGTCATCCTTTGCAGGGCTGAAACCATATGATTGCAGGTACCAGTAATTGCATAAACTGCTAAACTAATAGGTAAAGTGTCAATTACAAGCTTTGAAAGTTAATAAAAAATAAGCACAGCTTAACTCAAAACTTCTGTTACCAGTTAAGTAAGATTCAAGAAGTAATAAGATTCAAGCATAATACCAGAACTAAATAATCTCAAATGGGCTTTCAAAGTAAATGTAAAGAGCTTTTGTCTTTTTATTTGTTTGTTTATTTTTTTAATGTAAGTTCTGAAGTAGTTTACTTCATTTGGTCTTCAACCTGTGGGAATATGGATCCGTATCGGATCCGAGCCATCAAATATTACTAGCATCAGCTCAGAGCTCCAGACTCCTCCCCTTATCCATAATACACCTCCACTGCTTTCCATCCTCAGATCTCATTTGCCACGATTTGTTATACATCGTGTCTTCAGAGCTCCAGCTCGCAGTGGGTGATTTCTTACTGTAAGTTAAAAAAATTCTGTTTCTTTTAGCCGATCTAGGTTAGCGTACGTACCGTTTATCCCCTCCCATCGCTTTGGCGTTGATTGTAGGTTTGTTTAGATAGAGTAGTTTGTCTGTGGTGCCCCCTCCCCCTTTAGTGTTGTCTCTAGTCTAGTGTGGTGAGTGGGTTTGTGTTTGTCAGAGTAAAATTTTTTTGCCTGTCTTTTTAAGGCTTCTTTCTTTTCTCATAGGATGGCTAAAAAGCTTGTCTTGTAAGTGCTGCACAGAGTGTGGCCATAAGTTCTCCCCAGTGGATGTCAGAGTAAAATTTTTTTGCCTGTCTTTTTAAGGCTTCTTTCTTTTCTCATAGGATGGCTAAAAAGCTTGTCTTTTAAGTGCTGCACAGAGTGTGGCCATAAGCTCTCCCCAGTGGATGCCCACACTTTGTGTGTGTTGTGCTTAGCTGTGTCCCACCGTAGTGTGGATTGCTCCATTTGTGCGGGGTTCAACCCCCGAGCATTAAAAAATAGGAAGGCCAAGTTGGCCCTCAAAGGTCTTCTGCCTGCTATTTATCCTCCTTCCTCGTCTTTGGCTTCAGTCACAGCGGCTGCTGTGACTGCCTCTCCCACTTCTCTTCCTCTGGCCTCCCCTCCCTCTCAGGCTGGGACTCAAACTCCTGCTTTTAAGCCAGTGGTAGTGGAGCAGTGGAGAGGTAGAGAATGGGAGAGAAAGTCGAAGACTAAGGGAAAGAGGAAGAGGTCCCTGGACCTTGCTTCTCCGAGCAAGTCAGCACATATCTGTGCCTCCCCTCAGCTCCGGTCTCCGAGGTTCTCCCTGGAGTCGGAGGAGGCACGTCCAGTCTCCCGGGCCTCGGTTCCCCGACCCACCAGGACAAAGTCTGTGACCTCGTCACGGTCAACCCGCTCCTTATCGGACATGGATCTGGATAAGATGATGAGGCGCTTTATCTGTACACAGATCCAGATGGGGGTCTTGCCAGTCCCCCCTCCCTCTGGAGGGGGGAGGTCGCTTCCTTTTTTTCAACCCATTTCTCCTTCCCCGATCTGACCTTCGGCTTCGGAGTTGGTCTTGGTCAGGGGTTCGGTGCCGAAGGTCCTTGTTTCCTTAACATCGACAGCTGCCTGGAGCATCTCTGATCTGACCAGTTTGGATCCGAGCCACTCTCTGAGCCGGAGCCTGGGTGTCGGATCTGAGGGAGTGGAACCTTTTCCATCGGCTCTGACATTGTCGGGCCAGGTTCCCTCCCTCGAAGCTCCATCCACTTCAGGTCTGGCTCCGATTCTTGCGTTGGACCCGAGGAGACCGGCCTCCTTATTAGCTTCCCAGGAGATCCGCTCTCCTTTGGTGTTTGATGTGGTAGAAAGGGTCCTCCCCATCGGATTGAGACCCCTGACTGCCCCCTCATACTCCACCCAGACACCCTTGGCTCTGTCTGTGGTCCCCATTGTCTTATCAGAGGGACAGCCCGTGTTTGAAGAGCCCCAGATGGTTCCCCAGAGGAACAGATGGCTTGCGAGCGCTTCCCTGAGAGCCCCACTGTAGATGTGCCTTGCAAGCATACGTGCAAAAAGGCACTTGGACTCCCTCGAGTCCCTAACCGAGGACACAGATTTAGATGATGGGGAGGGCTCCCCAAGATCACCTCCCAAGGATGTCTCCTTTGGAGACATCATGGAGATCCTGCACCAGCGCGGAGGTTGGTCTGCCCCCAAGCCCTCCTCTGAGTCTGTGTTCCTTGAGGCTTTCGGCACGGGCCCGTCTACTTTCTGGGTGTCACCTCCCGTGGATACTTTAGTGGATTTGATCACATCACGGGCGTGGAAGGAACCAGATACCATGGAGCCTATCCCCAAGCGCCCCTATAAAGTTTTAAGTCCCCCCATTGACAGGCCTTCATGGAATAAGGGCACCCCAGTGGACATCATGGTGGTAGCAGCAGCCACGAAGAGGGAACTATCTCAGCAAAGTTCCTCAATACACTTTCCTGACCGGGAGTCACGGATAATGGACCGCCTAGGGAAGCGGGTGTATGCTTCCGCTACCTTTTCGATCAGGGCACTGAATTACTTGGCCCATGTCACTAGACTCCAATGCGACCTAGTAAATAAGCTGGAGGAGTCTCCACCCAAGTCCATGTTGCAGGAGGACAAGGCTTTGTTCTCCATGAAAATGGCCACTCTGAAAGCAGTATCAAATATGTCCATGCGACTCCTCTCCCATGCTATGGAAGGATCGGCTAGGGCGGCTGGGTCTGGCGTGTCCTTGAGGTGTAACGCCTGGCTCAGGTTGTGTCAATTTACCGAACCCTTTAAGGTGTCCTTTGCCAATGCCCCTTATGACGGCTCGACACTTTTCGGTAAGACTGTCAAGGAGACACTAGTCCAGAGTGAGAAGGAAGGGAAGACCCTGTCTGCCTTCGGGATCTGCTTCTCTAACCCTCAAAGGTCCTTTTCCCGGAACCAGAGAGGGCAAAAGAAGATGTGGTTCTGGAAGTCTCTGTATTCCTATGGACACTCAGGGCTCTTCTTCCCATAGAGGCAGATGGGGACAGAATGGATGCTGGCCCAGAGGCAGAGGGGGTCTGAGAAACTTCGGGTCTTTGAGTACCATTCTCGGACAGACCCAGGCAGCAACCTTGAGGGGTTGCCCGGCTGCTCTACTCTGGAGGCAGTCGGGGGACAATTGTCCTTGCACCCAGCGACATGGGAGTCTATAACAATGGACCACTGGGTGCTTCAAATCATATCCAGAGGATATCCCCTTTGTGGGTTACCCCATAGCTCTCAAACACCTCCTAGACGTTCCACCTATGCAAAGGGAGGCAGCAGCACAGGAAATTTCCAAGCTGCTAGGAAAATGAGCCATAGAAACCCGTCCTCCCAGATCAGTCCGGATCAGGCTTCTACTCCAGGTTCTTTTTGAAGCCAAAGAAAACGGGGACTTAAGGCCCATTCTAGACCTCTCTACTCTGAACCTGTCAGTTGCCAAAGAGAAGTTCTGGATGGTCACACTACGGTCCATGCCGTACCTGCAAGAGAGCAACTGGATGTGCTCGTTAGATCTCCAGGATGCTTACTATCACATAAAAATGCACAGACGCTTCAGGATGTTCTCTCTTCTTCTGGCTAGAGGCCAATCATTATCAATTTTGAGCCCTAGCCTTTGGTTTCACCACAGCCCCTAGGGTATTTACCAAAGTGATGGTTGTAGCGGCTCACCTGAGGTTTCAGGGGATTCAGGTCTATCTGTACCCGGACGATTGGTTCCTCACTGCTGCCACCAGGCATCTACTTTCCCAAACCAGGGATTACTTTTTGACACTTGCCCTGAGTTTGGGTATCACAATCAACACATCCAAATCTCTCCTAGAGCTTGTACAGGTACTAGACTACATTGGTGCCAGGATAGACACACTCCAGTGCAAAGTATTCCTGACCTCGGAGAGAGTTCAAAACCTCAGGATGCATGTCTCCCTGATCTACAGTTCTCACCTCCCGACAGCGGAATCAGTGTTGAGGGCCCTAGGCTCGATGGCAGCGACTATAACTCTTCATCCGTGTGTTCGGCTACACATGTGGATTCTTCAGTGGTCCCTAATGGAATTACCACTAACTTATCCTATCCACCTAAGTCAAGTGTGTCGGTCGTCCCTCATATGGTGGATGAGCTCTCCGGACATTTTGGAGGGATGACCCTTTGTTCCAGACCAAACCACAGTGACCACGGATGCCTCCCAACTCAGGTGAGGGGGTCATTGTTCGGGCAGGACAGTCCAAGGCCTCTGGTCCCCCATAGAGACCAGCTTGCATATCACTGTCCTAGAGATGAGGGCAGTCCTTCTAGTGTTGCAGACCCTTCATGCCTTTCTTCCTCTGGGAACGATTGCCATTCAGTCAGACAACATGTTAGTAGTCTGGTATATCAACAAACGGGGAGGGACCAGATCTTACCCCCTTTGTCACGAGGCCATGAGAGTGTGGGAATGGGCGATCTCCACCGGTCACTTTCTCATCGCAATGCACATTCCGGGATAGTCCAACATTCTACTGGACAGCCTAAGTGGGACCATTCTGATGCCTTACGAGTGGTTTCTGAATCTATCGGTAGTGGAGCAGAACCTCAGTGAGTGGGGTCAACCTTGCTGCAATCTCTTCGCATCTCCTCCCAAGTCAAAGTGCAGCAGGGTTTTCGCTCTGAACCCCTTGCTGGGGAGTCCCCCAGAGACGCTCTAGTTCATGCTTGCCTCCTGGTCTTCTGTATGCTTACCTGCCAGTACATCCCATCCCGAGGTTTCTGCAGAAAGCCTGTCAACTGCGGAGCAAGGTGATCCTTATTGCCCCATTCTGACCTGGCCAGGTATGGTTTCTCTTCCTTTGGTCTCACCTTCTGGCTCCACCTTGGATCCTAGATCCCATTCAGGATCTAATTTCACACCCATCGGGGGTGCCTCATCCGACTCTGGACAGCCTGAAGCACATGGCTTGGATGCTCCAGTTCCCATGATTACTAGGACTCCTGGACTTTCCTCCTCAGTTAAGTCTATTTTGGTAGCTGCTCATAAATCTTCAACCAAAGTTCGGTTGGCTGCCATTTCTCATTTTCATGGGGGCGAGAATTCTGCATCCTTGGCATCTTCCAGACTGTGTAAAGCCTTTATCAAAGGCACCTTTTGCTATGCCCCCGGTCAAAGATCCTGTCCCCCCGTGAGACCTTATGGTTCTCCACGCTCTAGTCGCTCCGCCTTTTGAGCCTGCTGCAACTGCAGATCTAAAATTTCTATCGTGGAAAACAGCTTTTCTGGTCGCTATTACCTCTGCTAGAAGGGTTTCGGAATTACAGGCCTTGTCCATCAAACTTCCATACATGATTTTTCATAAAGATAGTTTCCCTTCGAACCAGCCCATCTTTTCTTCCTAAGGTGGCGTCACCAGTCAGTATCAATCGGACTATAAATTTGCCTGTGTTCTTTCCCAATAGGATGGAATACAAGCTACACAGTTTGGATGTTCATAGACGGTTACGATTCTATTTACACAGGACAAAAAATTTTCGTAAATCTGATCAGTTTGTTTCATTCTATAGACCCTTTTTGGGCAAACCTATTTCCAAGGTCACTATAGCTAGATGGATTTCTTCATGCATCCTGCAGGTCAATAAAGACAAAGGTATGTCTCCTCCAGGTCAGGTGAAAGCTCATTCCACTAGATCCATGGCTATGTCTGCAGCTTTCTGGTCTAGAGTGTCTTTAGATGACATTTGCTCTGCAGCTACTTGGTCCTCATCTCATACATTGATTTCTCATTACAAATTAGATTTAACTTCTAGAAGGAGACCGTCCTTTGGCTCTGCGGTGCTCTGGAATATCCTTCCATGTGGGCCTCCCAGGAGTTTAGTAGCTGGGGACTCTGTCCCACAGGTTGAAAACCAAATGAAGTAAACTACTTCAGATAAAGACGTTATGTACTCACCATAACGTTCCATCTGAGTAGTTGTACTTCATTTGTCTTCAACCGTACCTCCCTCCTTCCCCTGGACCTTGACGCATGTTCAGTCTACAGGCTGCAGTATAGGTCACAAGTATGTTATCAGGTCGGGTTCTAAGTATAAGTTCAGCAAACACAATCTGGGGATGAAAGGCAGTGGAGGTGTATTATAGGTAAGGGGAGGAGTCTGGAGCTCGGAGCTGATGCTAGTAATATTTTCCGGCTCTGATCCGATACGGATCCGTATTCCCACAGGTTGAAGACAATTGAAGTACAACTACTGAGATGGAACGTTATGGTGAATAAATAACTTCTTTTTTTCTTTTGCGTTGGATAATTTATATTAATTTGATGAGAAAAGAAAACACTAGCTTTTGTCTGGACATTGAACCCATGACCTCTTTTGAATTCTCTGCAGGTGTCACTGACGGTGGAGCAACAAGGAGTCTAGACTAGCTAGTTACCTAGTTTCCATCAAGAGCAGTTGTTTCTCCTTTGGATTCACGTTGACCAGTCAAACCCATTTTAATCGAAAAAGCATGAGATTGAAACAGTTATGTTGACACCACTTTGAGGTAACTCACTCTTGGGTGGGAGGTTGACATAATGGTTAAGGTGTTTACTTACAGATGCAAGGTGGAGGGTTTGATTCTCACATGGGGTAATTGGTTAAGCTTAAAAAGGCCCACAAGGGCAGTTAGTACTAATCTATGAACCTATAATCTTTTTTTTCATATGGCAAGTCCCCCTTGCACTTCCCATATGGGAAAACGCCCAGAAAATGTTTCCACTATTATGAGGATGCCCAACAGTGGAAAAAGGGGAACACTCCACTGTTGCCGAAAGTGGTTTCATCATAATTGTTTTTGACTGATTGACAAGCTCCTCTCCTTTCATCTAGGAAATCATTCAGATTTTGTTTTCTGAACAGATGGGCATCCATTGTTCAAAAAAAAAAAAAAAAACTATTAACTAAGCCTTGTATTAACAACTCAGCAGGAAAGGAAAACAACCCTTGTTTCCCAAGGACCTCTGCATTCCTTGCAGTTACAGCCTTTTTACACATAATCTCATATTTTCTTTCTGGATGGCCTTTATTCAACTTTTCTCCACGTGTAGTAATCATACTTAATGTAAACAGTTTATTAACTATAATTATGTTTTGCTATTGGTTGTATGTAGGCAGTTGATTTAAAAAGTTCCATTTTCTGTTCTGTACTCCCTTGTATATGTTAATCTGTCTTCAGCCTACTTTGTGTGAAAAATGACTTTTGATGTGACTTTTATTTGAGGCTGATCTTTCCCCTTGTTTTTGGACCCTGCTGCTCTGTTGACCTGATCTCCATGATTGAGGAAACATAAGATGCAGTGACCATACCAAAGCTGTATTTTATTCATATAGGGACCCCCAGGCAAGATAATGGACCAGCTTCTCGAACCTCATGTGTTGAAAATTTTCATCAATGTGCACACTGTGGTGTTCTTTACATTTAAATTAATGGCAGAGATCTGGATGTAATTCTAAATTTTAATTTCAAATTTTAAAGTGAAAACACTGGGCCCATTTGCTAAACCAATCAAAAAAAATCCCTTGTATTAAAAAAATAAACTTAGTAGTATGTTGCTGTTCTTTGAAACTAGATTTATTTAGAGTACACCCGAGGCATTATTCATTTTAGACTTTAGTTTTCCATTTAATTTTCAGTCTGTCTGGACTGTAAAAACTGTAAGTGCATGTTGAGGTACCAAAAGTTTCATGCAGTTGCAGATCTTGAGGGGGCAGAAAAATCCCCAGGTCTGTAAGGTGACCTGGTTAACAGTCCTCGAAAAAAAATGAAGTGAAAATATATAGTCTAGTCTTAAGTAGCATAATAGAAAACTTGTCTTAAGAATTAAATGTACATCATTTTTGTGCATTTTCAGAGAATTGGATTTTTTTTTGCTTTTGATAAATACTCAAAATATATACCCTGATCACTTATTGTAATATTGACATTTGCAAAAAATCTCCTTAAACCGTAAAAAATAGACAGGTAATGTCCCTGCAAACTGATGTATTGCAGTTTAGTGCTGGGACCTGTTTACCAGCACCATCCCTCAGAGGGGAACATTGACCCATGCTCCCTCCTCTCTCATATTATGAGGTCTTGAAATTTTCTGTAGGTGATATTTATCAGATCCACTGTATAAAGGAGAACAGAAGCTGAAAACCTGGATATATATGCTCACAGAAAATACAGAGCATTGTGATGCAACCTTAAGTATGTGTGAGACTGAGACGTAAATATATTTAGAATATCGAGACTGAACTCTCAGCATCGGTTCTAGCCTGTAAGCATACACACAGACCCACCAATCACTGTATGTGCGGGAGGTTCTGAAGACTACATTTACAAAAGCCTTCACTGTATCAGAAGAAGCCAAAATGTTGATCACATCTTTCAAAGGTGACGGACCTTCCAAGTTTTATTATGTGTATTATACATCAGGCCATGTTCACTGTGTTTTTAACAACTGCACTGAACACCAGTAACTTTGACTAATATCAGATGCCATGCATCAGCACTTAGTAAGTGAAGAGCTCACTGGTATTTATTTCATCAGTAGGGTATAAATTTAACAGTCAAAAACCCTCCTCTACATTGTTCCAGCACATAGATCTCGTCTGCTTCTAATCATTGCTGATTCTGTTACAAGCAAGAGTTTAGATACACACTGTAGGTGCCCTATTCTGTTGGTGGTCATGGGCAAGAACTACCTTGTGGGCCATTTTAAGCCTAGCCAGTTTCACTTTTTGTGTTTCAATTAACCTATCACATTTGGTTGGACATTGGCCTTGCCAGTCCCGTGGTCGACAATTACTTAATGAGAGTAACTGCGATCATACCATAGATAAGTAGAGGGGAGCCATGCGTGGGATAAAGTATTTAGGAGCTGCCTGTGTCCATGAGTATTACAGGGGGCAGTCCTGTGTTTAAATTTTCTGTTTCCCATCCATAGATCATAGTCTGGCAATAGCAAAGCAATGTCTTTCATCTTTTCCTGGTGGGGGTCGCCACAGCGGATCACCGGTCTGCAGATTGATTGACAGTGGTGGTTTTACGGTGTCAAGTTGCAGCCCGGCACCCAACCTTCACAGAAGACACACGCATGCACACATGCACCTACCTTCAAGTCTTTAAAAACTCAGTCGACTGCAGGGAGGACATGCAGACACTGCACAGAAAGAGCTCCTGATGAGAATCAAACTGGAGAACCTCTTGTTGTGAGGTGACAATGCTAACCTCTGCAGCAGCATGGCCTCCAATCTGGCAATACATATGTAAAATGAAATGACAGGGATTCTTAGGCAATTACTATATCCCTAGATCTTCGGATCCCACTGACTGCTACTCTGTCATCACTTACGTCATAAGCCCAACATTTTCCACTAAAAGAAAGTGTAGCTAAGCAGACTGAATCAAACGTGTGTATAACTTCACAATCTGTTCCAATAAATGAACATGTGCATAAAATCAATTCATCTTCCACTGTGATGATGTAACTGTTTTACTTGAATTACTGAAGCTTACTGAAGAATTAATGGATTCTGCTTCAGATTCTGTCATAGTGGAAAATGATTTTTAATGAAAATGTGTTGGATGACTAGCTCTGGACATTTAACAAGGTGGTCGACTGGTCAAGCAGCCTTTTTAAATGATGACTTAGGCTCAGAGATTGAACATGTATAACAAAGCAAAATTTTGAAGATAAGCTAGTAAGTATACGGTATCTTTAAATTTCAACAAGAAAGTAGAGTTGTGTAAAAAAACTTAGTATAACAGTAGATGTTCAAATGATCACTGCTACAGTTGCCTGAGCTATATGGATTATATCCTGCCTAGGATATAACAGACAGCAGCTTCCAAAGCTAAAAGACACCGTCCATATGCCCAAAGAGCAGATATCTTGAGTAGAGCTGGAGAAAAGTCTGGGAGCCAAGCCCTTCAACACTTTCCTGCCAACTGAAAGGTGCAGGCTAGAAACCTGAAAGAGATCGATGACAAAGCAAAGTCAATGCCCTCACTTTGGCAACAAAAGTTGCACAAAAACAAGGGGGATTGAGGGATGGAGCAGCTACTGCAGCAAAGAACATAAGTTTACTTACTCATCTCTACGGTATTCATCATTTGATCACTGCTGCTGTATCCTTAGCAATATGGGTAGAATACCATAACTTGCAAGATTTGGGAGGAGGAAAGACGAAGGTCCAGGAGCACCTGGAGAATGGTCCTAGTAAAGTCTTCTTTTGATCTGGAAAAGTAGTGCTTTGTAAAGTATGTACAGAGGACCACGTTGCTGCCTCTAGAGCCCACACTTTTCCAAAAAGCCGTTGATGAAGCCCAAACCCTTTGTAGAATGTGCTGCAAATCTGCCCTGGAATTGATTTATGGTGGAAATAACAAAAGGAAATAACATTGGGCAACCATTTGGAAACACTCTGCTTTGACATAGGTTTTCCTTTTTTACTTTCAGAAGAAACGAATAACTGGTTAGAATTTCTGAATATTTTATTTCTGCCAAGGTAGTATCTGAGTTGTCTAGTGGATAACTTTGTTAAAAATAAAATTGGATACCATTTAAGGCATTAAATGAAGGATTAGTTCTCAAAGAAGCCCTGTCTTTGTGGATAAATGAGATAAGGTTGCCCCACCAGTAGAACTTGTAACTCTCTGGCACACTTCCTGCAGAAGTCAAAGCAGACTTGGCAACACTTTTTTGAGAACCTCAAATCAGCCTAATGAGCTGGTTTAAGTGGCACAAGAGTTAATTTTCCAAAATGAAATTAAGATACCAAAGAGGAGTTGACTGTTTTCCAGGGGACTGGTACACAGAATCCTTGCAAATACATCTTGATATGGGAATGATGATCCATGGGCAGATATGCTGAAATGGATGACAAATTACCCTTGATAAAGGATTAAGAAAGGCCAGAGGATAACTCGCACACATTGTAAAACCAGAGAAATACCCTAAAATTGTCCAGGTTCATAGTATGAAACCACCTAGAAAATCTTTTCCATTTGTTAATGTATCATTTCCTAGTAGCATGCTTTTTTGCCTACTTTCTTAACCTGTTGCACATCTTTAGAAAATAGTTACCCAAAACGTGTTAATACTCTGTCATTCAGGCAGTAAGATAAAGTTGTTTCAAATATGTGGATGTATCAAAGTACGTCTGTCTTGTGTGAGTATGTCCAGTCCGTGAGGAAGTTTGTGGTAACTGCCCTTGGCCATTTCAAAAAGTGGGGAGAATAAAATACCAGACAAATTCTGTTCAACACAGTAACCTTTAATTGAGTGCTTTTGTCTGTTCCGAATACAGATTTATGAAAAAGTCTGTATTCTGAATAAAAGAAAGCACTCAATCTTGTTAAACAGTTACTGAGGACGGAATTTACCTGCCATTTTATTCATTTGTGAATTGGCAATTTTGGGTGATTTTGAACTGCATACTAATTTAAAAGTAGGGAGAACTACGGTTGCCTGGGCTAAAGGGGAGTCCCCACAGTGATCTTTTCAAAGTCTTCTGAATCTTTTAGAATGACTACAGATGTCAGTGAAAAGGGTGAAAAGGCATACAGGAACATTTTGATCCAAGGGTAAAAACAGTGCATGTGTTTTTCAGACCTGTTTGCAAATGGACCTGGAGCAGTATTTTGCCAGGTGTTTGTTACAAATGGAGGTGAAATGATCTCATTGGTGTTTCAGACACCTGTATGAAATCCTGGAACAGTGGTTGTTAACCTTTGTGAGGCCGGGGCCCATTAAATTCTTTTTTTTTTTTTTTTTTTTAATAAGACGAGGGCCTGGTCCCAACAAATTTACTCATAAATACCTTTCCAAAGCAGGAGGATGTCAAATTGTCAGCAAAACACTTTATCACATACACACGCCAAATATGTATATATGCAAAGTATCTAATTTAATAAAAATAAATGTATGAATCTAATCTCTCAATTCTAAACACGTTCCAACAGTAACTAATATTTTGAATGTAAAAACGCAGCACTTTAACAGCTAATTCCACATTAAAGAGATCTGTAACTGATGAAGTGGTTGCTGCTAGCAAACAACTTTATATTTCACTCTTTCATCTACAAATAAAGTGCCTTTTGCCTTTGAAGAATAGATTGTCTATGTTACATTTAAAAATAAGCTAGTAATGTTGCAATAGGGAATGGATGGTAAACTGATAACAGGTTCATAGTTACTAGGTATCTCCACCAAAGGAGGACATTCCTAGGACTGCAGCATCCTCCCCCTTTAGACGTACAACACAGTACAGTCTCAGCAATCCATCTAAATACTGTGGGAGTAGAACGTATAGCCTTTTGCGTCAAAAGCAAGTATGCCATTGATTATGAGACTAGGATGTTGGAAATTTTAAATGATGAAAGCAAATACAGTATTGTTTCTAGAAATTAAGTTTTTATAGCCTATTCTAAGGTGGACTACTTTATTAATCATTTTTTTCAGGGTACCACAGACAAAAACTTATTAGACTATTTAACAGTAACTAGGCCGAAGATCCCAGTAGTGTTTGGGATCCCAAAGACACATTAAAAATGTGGAGAAGCCACCTTTTAGACCAGTAGTGGCAGGAGCGGGCTCCAAACTGGAACCCTTGGCTAAATATGTAGATACAATGTTGAAAAGTTATGTAACATGTTTAAAACGTATTTCAGAGGACTCCTGGGATTTTTTAAGTAAAGTCGTCTATGAGAAATATGAAGATGAAGTATGTATGGTGACTATTGGTGTGATAGAACTATTCCCCAGCATCCCTTATGTTGAGGGGATGGAATGGTTCCAGGATCATTTGATTGAAATAAGTTATTTGAGTAATGAACAGAGGAACTTAACTGAATTTATGGAATTAATATTGAAAAATAATTTCATGTGTTTTTCAGGGGAATATTATAAACAAGAGAAGGGTGTTGCTATGGGGGCCCCATGTGCCCCCCTGTAGGCAAACTTGGTTTTATATTATTGGGAGAGGAAGCTCATATTTGAAACCCCTTGGAACAATATTTCCTTATACACCAGATTTTTAGACAATATTTGTCTTTTCTGGAAGGGGATGGAAACCCAGTTAAACAAATTTTTGGAATATATTGGGACTCCAACTTCCTTTTTGAAATTTACTTGGCACACTGCACAATAATTCATTAATTATTTAGATGTGACCATATATAAGGTTAGGGAAGAGAAGAAATTCCATTCCAAGATTTTCCGAAAACAAATGCACTCGAACTCCTATTTACATTTTGAGAGTGAGCACCCCTATAATCAAAAGAAGGGTATTATTAAGGGGCAATTAGGGCGTCAGGGATGTGCAGTGAGGATGGTGTTTTCTTGGAGGAAATGAAGGTGATGAAAGGGGTTCTTCTCAGAGAGAGGGTACCCCGAAAACTTGATTAATCAACTGATGAAAGAAGTGAACCAAGGGAGGAAAGGAAAATATGACCCAATTTTGGGGAAAATTTACCACAAAGTAATCAGAATATGGAAAATAAAGGGCTGAATTATGAAATAGCATTTATATACACGCACACACACATTTTATTCCAGTGAAATTGAGAACATTATTAGGAAGTACTGGAAACTTTTGGTTATAAATAGTGAAACTCGCAAAATTATTCCATCAGTACCGACACTTATTAAGAAGAGAGATGTGAATTTAAAGGAAATGCTGGAAAACCATGGTAGTGAACAAAAT
This sequence comes from Protopterus annectens, assembly GCF_019279795.1. NCBI lineage: Eukaryota > Metazoa > Chordata > Ceratodontiformes > Protopteridae > Protopterus > Protopterus annectens. The sequence goes on along the minus strand of NC_056745.1, from coordinate 916,424,919 downwards.
ACAGTAGACTCTACAAGAAAGGGGGAACATACAAGTGTGGTTTTTGTCAGCCGTGTAGTAATATTTTAGAGCAGGAAAGTATCAGTTTCCCATCCAGAAAGTTTAAAATGAAATTTAAGGAGCATTTTAATTGTAACAGCAAAGGGGTTGTGTACATCAGCGTCTGTCACTCATGCCTTTAGCTCTTATATAGGCAAGACAGAGAGACCATTGAAAAGAAGAATATATGAACAATTGCATGAGATCTCACAGAAAAAAAGATACAAATGCTTTATTTAGACACAAGAAAGATTGTAAGAATGGTATTTTCAAGTTCTGTGTACTTGAACAAGTGAAACCAGATATAAGGGGTGGACTTTGGGAAGCCCTTTTAGAATACAAAGAGCTATACTGGCAGCTTAGGCTGGATTCAACTAAAAAACCGGGACTGAATGATCATGTTAGTATTAAGTGCCCTTAAATTAGGGGCAGCTAAACTTTAGAAAAGGGAAGAGTATATGCATTTATATTGTTTGCTATTGTTTTAAACAAGGATCTGTCACTGTATGTATTTTAATATGGCAGCTAGAATGTGTATTCATCTTGGTTGCTGCTGTTTTAACACAAGGGTTTACTACAGTATATATTTTATTATGGCTGTAAATAATGCAGGGGAATGAATTCATTTAATTATGCATGAGATGGTATTATTGGCTGACAATTTTTGAATTTGTTTAAAAGTGGCTGATTGATTTTATTCCATGTTCTGATGAAGCTTGGGATATTCCTAAGTGAAAGTGCTTAATTTCTTGTGGAATTCTTTATGCTGTGGCATTTTAACAGTTTTTTCGTATATCCTGGACTATTAAAAAAGGTTTGGAGCTTGAACTTTTTGTAGAATTGTTTGTGCTGTGAAATTTCAACAGTCATTTCATATATCCTGGACTACACAAAAGGTTTGGCGCCTGCTACGGTGTTTTTTGTTTCAAAAGCAAGTATACTACCTCTTGTGCTACTAACTATGCAAATAGACTTGGCATAAGCAGCACTAAACTTCTCTTCCCCTGAAGCTCTCAGCTCCTTGTAAAATCCACTTGACACTCAACTATATCTCTCAACTTTGCAGCTCAAAAAATCTGGAAAAAGCCAAAATTTATTGGGGGAGGGGGGAAACAAAGGCCCAAAACCAGGGACAAATTTTGAACATTGCTTGTATAATCTTAGAAAGTCGTTAGAATAAAATATTGTTACCATGCATTTCCTGAAAAACTGGAAGACTGAAACTTAAATGGTTATCATTTAGTGAATTTGTTTCTCACTGATTTTCCAGAAAATCACAAAATTTTAAGAGGAACAGACCAAAAGTATGAACCAGACAATCTGTGAAAATTTGGACAGTTGAGAGCTATGTACTCAACTCCTTGAATCACAAGTGGTTGTATGGGTAGAGAATTCAGACTCTTGCTTCTTGTACCCAAGGTACAGGGTTTGATCCCGAGTAACACACACACACCTTGGCTGTAACACCCCCCCCTTGACAGCATTAATAACAAAATCAAAATCAATAAACCTTGGCTGTACACTCCCCCCTGGCAGCAGCAATAATAAAATCAAAATCAACATACCTTGGCTGTATTACTACAAACATGAAACGGAACACTCGGCAGCAAGTTACTGAACTTGACAGCAGTAAAAAATTCAAATTACGGGTGCGGGCAGAATGTCTGTGCATGCTTGACGTGACGTGACCAGACTGGAAAGAATGGTCCTGTTCTTAAAGGTAAAAACATCTTTTTTTTTTTTTTTTTTTTTTTTTTACACTTAAGTAAATAGTCCCAAAAGTACTGCCTCTCTCACCCCCTTGTAGCTGTGCCACTGTGCTGTCACTCTCACATACCCACTTCCTCATTCATACATGCATTCACTCGCACATCATTCTCACTCAATTCCAATCTGTCTCTTGCACACCCAGTTTCTCATTCACACATGCATTCACTCACATGGCACTCTCGCTCTCTTCCGATCTCTCTCTCTGTCTCACACACATACACACATACACATACACACACACACACACACACACACACACACACACACACACACACACACACACACACACACACACAGTATCTTGCTCTCTTTCACACTCTGCCAGTGTTTCTCAACCGCTCGCAGCCTGGTGTAATTGATACCTGGGCCTGGCGGTTGAGAAACACTGTCGTAGAAGACCTCAACCTCCTGATTTAAATTTCCATTCATAATCTGTGCTGTATCTGCGCAGTTTGTCTGCTACAGTATTTTGTTCTGAATGAATGTAAGATGCCTGTAGAGCTAGATTGTGCTGAAATATAATGTGCTGAATTATTATATTCCAGGCTTCTATGGCTAATCTGCACAGAGGGTGAGATCTGGAACCCTTCTCCCTTTAAGTACCACATCACTGTGATAGTCTGTAATAGCTTGTAGAAGCCCAGGGAATCACAGATTATTGGGAGAGTTGAATGAATTTAACCGCCAGCATCTTTTTTATGATTGTGCTATGTTCTTTCTTTTGTTCCTAAGGCCCAGCACTTTTACCTCCGAAGACAAAGTCCCCCAAACAAAGTCTGAGACATCTGTTATTAGACTGTACTGGAGCTGGATAGGAGATCTAGATTTAAATAAAAATGGTCTCTTCACCACAGCAGGCCCATTTTTACAAATCCCAAAACTGGAATTTGAAATGTTAAGGGGTGTTGATGATTGGACCATACATATTTTGGGTACCATTTGAGTCTTTCTCATGTGCAGTCTGGTTAGAGGAATCGTGTGAATCACAGATCTCATGAACCCTAGCACCCTAAGAAATTCCCTTGCTGAAGTCCTGGACTGAGTGGAGGAAAAAACCCTGGCATAGATCTAGATATAGATTTACTTTTCCATGTGAAAGAAAAGCTCCCTGAACTGATGCATGTAGGAGACACCCCAGGAGTACAGTCCTGTGGGAAGAAGTTAAATAAGATTTTTGAATATTCTTCTGGAAACTGTCTATGAAGGGGATTTTAGTCCAAGTGAGAGATTCCTGACACTTGAATAACTGGCCTATATTTGCTTATCTTTTTCAAAGAAAGGAGAATGTGAACATCTTGCAGTCTGCAATAGGCGGTCTGTGTTAGACACTTTTTGTAAACACTTCTGGAACAGTGGTTTAAAAGGGTAATGCGGAGAATTGTATGTTTAATTCAGAAAACCTTGAAATCTGAGGGTATAAGAATTATTATGATAAGCATCTTTTAAATCTAGAGTTGCAAAAAACTGCAGGGGGGAGTAAGAGGTAACAGATTGTGAAGTGATGGCATTTTTTAAATACTTGGATTATCAATTGTGATGCAGGCAAACTTACAGTTGTGTAAAACCATTTTAACAAGTTCACATTTACAAATATACGTATATATTTGGACGATGCAATGGTGCAGCTGTAGGGTTGTCGCTTCACAGCAAGAGGTTCTCATGTTCGATTCTCGGCTGGGGTGCCTTCTGTGCGGAGTCTGCATGTCCTCCCTGCGTTCGTGTGGGTTTTCTCCCACATTACAGAGACATCCATCTAGATCATTTCTCCCCGGGTCACTGCTGAAAATTGGGTTCATTGCAAGTTGGACATTCCTAGTAAACAAATATTAAATAAATAAAATAAATAACTAAATAGTGTTCTATACAATATAATCAATCCAACATTACATAAATGATTCATTTCCTTCCTTTTCTTAAACCTCATTCATCCTCCAAAATATTTTCTCACAGTTTCCATTTTTTTCTATGTAATTTACTCCTGTCCTTTTCTAAAGACCTACTTCCTGTTCTTTTTATCTCCGTTACAATATTCACCACTTCAAGTACAGTGGGTTTAGAATTTGATTTCCATTTTCTAGTAATTGCTTTTTTGGCAGTCACTAGAATTAAACTTGAAACCTTACTATGTCTAGGCAATTCAAATCCTGTATCTCGGCTCAAAAAAAATAATTTCCTTGGTTATGCTCATTTACTCGCCCCATATTCCTGACTGAGTACTCTGTATGAAATGTCTGACAACTCATTACAGTCTAGGAACATATGTTGCTTATGTACCTTTTCCCCATTACACCTCCAACGTTTGCCTTCTAACTGAGGAAAAATCCTTTGTAGTCTGCTTGGGGTATAAAAGTACCTATGCAAACACTACCAAGCAAAAATCCTAAATTTTCTAGATTTTGTTATATGCTTGGGAGCCATGCATATGTCCTTTTTATTGTTTGTTTGTGCATTGCTTATCTAGTCTCTCTTGCATCTTTTCTTACCTCTGATTGATTGCTTACATCATTTCCTCAATTCTTGTAGTTATTGTGCAATGTTTTATATGTCCTAATTGTCCCTTTTTTAACAGCAGCTTCTGTTCTAGATTTAACTAAAAAGTCAAAAAGTGCAGGTCTTACATTTAGGATTCCCCTACCCCTTTCTCTTTGCCTGTACTCTGTCAATCCCTTATTGGGAGTGAAGGGGTTGGGTTTTGAACTTTCAAAAACTGATTGCAGAAGGAAAGATTTGCCTGTACTCTGTCAATCCCTTATTGGGAGTGAAGGGGTTGGGTTTTGAACTTTCAAAAACTGATTGCAGAAGGAAAGATGTAGGATTTCCATGAGGCTTCTTTCTTTGGTACCAAAAACAGTCTTGAGTAAAAACTTTTTTTCCTGTCAAGGAAAGAGGAACAAGTTGTTACTCTGTCATTCAGCAGATTCTGAATCCATCCATCCATTCTCAACCCCTTTTTCCCATTTTGCATCCATCCTCAACCCCTTTTTTCTATTTTGCTCATGGGATCAGGGTGTCACTTTCAATAGTGACAATCATCTCGAGCCAAAGTTTACACCACCGGGTGGCTAGCTCTGCCTCTGCAGTTCATCCATACTGCTCACTTGTGCATACACTCACACCTACAATCAATTTAGAGTGTCCAGTCCACCTATTGCATGTGTTTGAAATGTGGAGGAAACCTGAGCACCCAGAGGAAACCCACGCAACCACAGGGAGGCGATGCAGACTCTGCACAAAGGCAACCCAGCCAAGAATTAAACCAGATAACCTCTTGCTGTGAGGTGATGACACTAACTGCTGCACCACTGTGGCCACCCCGAAGCAGATTCTGAATGATAGAAGAGAGGGAAAAAAACCCTTTCTCCAGCAGATATTGAATGACACAAGAGAAAAAAATGAGTTTGAAGTTAAGGAATCTCCTGGTAGGGCGCAAGGGACCCTCTACTGCCATCTGTACCCTGTTTGTATCACTTTCAGAACCCATTTGTCAGAGATTGTTTATTAAGATAGAGAGACTGAGAACCCTAGGGAAGACTTGATGGAATTACAGTTTGTAGATGGTACATGTCTTGACTATCCTGTTTTTTTGGGACGCTTCCCTCTTCTTGGAACATCCTTTCCATTGTTTTTTAATATCTACTTGCCAGAAGTGTCAGTTCCTTTTGTTTTTTTTCCCTTTCTCATCATACTTTTAAGACCTAAACAGTTCATTTAAGAAGTATATCCATTTTACAAGTGGACATCCGTTGAATGTGAAGAGTGATGTAATTAAAAGTCAGTTCATTAGACTGTGCAGATTGACTTCAGATGATGAGTAATTTATCAAATGCAAGCACCTGTTGGGTATGTTTTTAGATAGGGTTTTCATTTATCATTGATGGAAAAAACAATGGCCAAAGTTACTTCCTTATGGTCCACAAAATATGCCCGTATTTTGGTTGCTAGTTTACATTTGAATGACACCGATGTAGACGCTTCTATTTACACTACTCCTTCTTTAGTAAATATGTGTGTTGACAATTTATGTGTTAAAAGTTGACTGGTCAAGAATTGGAAGATTATTTTAGTCAATGACTATTTACACAAAGTTGTTGGAGATGCACCAAGCTTTATGTATAAGAGAAGTAAGAATACAAAACACTGTTGGAATATAACCCAGGTTATGCGTTAGTTAATGATTGTCAAAAAGGAAGATATAAATGTGGTTCTATTAAATGGTGTAAGTTTATGCAGCACTGTATATTTGTCTAGTTTAAACCAGTCTTACAGTACAAATTCGCACTATACTTGTAATTTAGGTGGAATCATTTATGTAGCTACATGTTTGTTTTGCAACACTTTTTATGTTGGAAAGACCACCAGAAAACTGAGTAAATGTTTTTACAAGGATTTTTACGCTATATATAGAAAAATGAAAATAATGCCTTATGTAAACTTTCTGTATAGTTTTCTAATTTTAAAAAGTTTCTATTTTTTGTTATAGACCATATGGTGATTTTGACAGTGCTTCTAAAAGGAAGGAACTCAGGTGGCAAATTAATTTGAATTCTTGTTGTCCACCTGATGTAAGACTGTTAATATTAAATGTGTTTTAGAATCTAATATTTATAATTTATTTTTATTTTCATTGTGATGTTTTATGATCAGTAAAGGAATTCCTGCAGGTCCAACCTCGAGGTTCAATTTTACTCAGATTATTCCTGGTACCATCCTGCATAATCTTGTCAACACAGTCACAGTCTAGAAACCATGATACCAATCATTCGGAAATGCTGGCAGAGCTGGAATCCTAACAGTATGCCTCCACCTCTCCCATTGATGTACAAGGTTCTACTGAAGATCAGGGAGGAACAGCCAAAGGTGATATCCTTGAACCAAGCTTTTTGTTCGTATTCTGTTTACACATTTTGGGTCGCATTGCTTTTTAGTAGATTTTTTTAACCACTACCAAGTACATTTAAATACCTTTATCAGTTATTGGGATGAAGACTTTATATCGTTTATAAGATGAAAATGCAAAATAAAGCTTTGGTTGCTGTGTCTTTTGCAGTGTTTCTTTTAATTGTTTGCTGTTTTTGCACTGTGCACCATTTGAAGGCTTTTTGGTTCATCAAAGACCTGAACTTGTCTGTACTCTGACTGTTGATTTCTCTCTAAGGAGCTAATCGAACAGCAGTCAGGTTTGGTGTGGGAGGGATCCATAGCTTTTTGAAGGGGTATGATACAACAAAAATAGCCAAAGGTTACCAGTGTTGAATTCGAACATTTACTGTTAGAGTAAGTTCTGCTTACACAGATGTTCTTCATTCATCCACTAAAGTTCACTTTGCAGCTTTCATTGTTGGCCGAACTTGGAACTGACCCTGCTTGATGTTTATAAAGTCCCTCTCACTTTTTTCCTCCTTAAACCTCTTGTTGTAGAGATTTTTCCCTCCAAGGTTATTATTTCATGCTGGAAGAATTGACTGTCCCCTCATCTTAGCCACCTGAATGAGCAGAATTGAAGTATTTGTTTTTCAATACTTTTGTAGTTGCAGTTGAATTGCAGGCCTTTTTGGTCAAAACTCCTTTTCTTGCATTTTACAACCAGAGGTTTCTCTGCATGTTAATCCGCTTCTTTAGGCATAAAGTACCCAGTGAAATTAATCTTAACCAGTCAGTTAATTTGGTTTATTTTTGCCAGTAGTATAGTTGGGGCCTATATATTTGCTAAGTAGATGTGCCAAGGCAGTTCAGGTGTTACATTAATAATAATGACCAGTATTTTGTAACCTTAGAAAGTCACTGTGCAATGTCTTTGTGAATGGCTTTCTCATTGCATATATATTTTTTTGTTTTTTTGCTGAAGCAGGTGTGGCCAAACCTTATTCTGCTCTTTGAGCTGCATTCTTCTCAAACTGTTACACATCTGTTGTTTATTTCAAAATGGTACTTGGAATGACATTTGTGCATGAGCTGCTTGAATGTCCTTGTGTACTTTTGCAGAGTAATGTAAGTTTTTGTCATTTCCACGTGTAACTGTCCCTTTGGACCCACAGTGAGCAGGATGTGTTTCCTTAAGTCAGCCAGCCAGAAGTTTAAGTTTGAGGACTTAACATTTGGAGCTCTTTGATATCAGATTGAGTATTATGGGTGCTTACTTTTAATGTGGCATTTGTGAATAGAACTCTGGCAGCAGGAACTGTCCTGCTGTCTATTTCTGTGCTCCAGGAATTTTTTTTGTCCAGAACTAGAGATACAGGATGGAGCAGTGCATTTGCAGTAGTATGTGAAAGCAACAGCCCAAGACAGCTTCTTTTGTTAATATGCAGAACAGAACAGTCATAATATCTCTGAGTACTAGTCCATTCTTTCAGCTGGAATAATAATAATTGCACATCTAGCATTATGTAATTGCCCAGAACTTGGTTTCTTTATAAGGCTACTTCAAAACAGTATTTTATTTTAATATTAATCTTTTTTTCTGTATGTTACATGTTTATTTCATATGGTTTCTTTTACTTCATATTTTGGATCTGTAATAAAACAGTGAAGGCATATCTGAATGAATTAAAAAAAAAAAATACCTAACTGCACAATGCAAACCACAAACCAAGCAGCAAAAGTAAAATAACACAACAAAAAACAGACAATCCACTTTAATAAAAGCAGTCAGTCTCTAGCGCCTCAACTTACAAAACGCCTTCCAGGAGACTCCTGGAAGGCTTTTTGTAACCCGAGGTGCTAGAGACTGATTGCTTTTATTAAAGTGGATTGTCTGTTTTTTGTTGTTATTTTACCTAACTGCACTAACCTGAGACATCAAAATAAAAATTGGAACATAGTATCATAGTATTGTATCATAGTAGAATAGTTGGCTATCGACCCAAGAGGCGTTTTTAAACCTAGCCGTGCTTCCCAGTAAAATTTGATAGAGTTGGGTTCTCAAGGGGTTTGTGTGGGTATTATATACTTGGGCTTGTCTGGCCGAGCATTTACAAGCTTCCTCTCTAACAAAGACATAGTTGCAAGACTTTTTTTGTATACAGACACCCCTATGTCCATTACACATGCCTTACTGAAATATACTAACTCCACAGTAGCGCAAACATGAAGAAAGAAAAAATGTTGAGGGAATCTGTTTCCCTGTCCTCATCAGTAGCATTGCACTAAGTCAACAGTAAAGGTGAATTACATCTGCTTTTGTGAAGTTAACATGGACAGGAAATCTTCTGCTGTCTCACACCGAATACCATTCAAAGTCAACCAGAAATGTCTGACTCGTAAAAGAACAAAAAACACAGGTAATCCCCTTTAGCAGGTGTTGACATTACTTGCATCAGCTTAATCTAATATTTGGCTTCTGGGTGTATCCCCCACCCCCCAGTTTGTGCCAAGTGTCTGATCCCTTCCCAGCCCTAAACATATGACTGGCTCTCATGATGGAGTGGGTGGTGGGTTAAAGTATTGACTGTAGGAGGAAGAGAGGAACAAAGCCAACTGCTGTGTTCATATACTGTGCTGACATTAGAACTTTTGATGTTTGCCCTTACTATACTTTGTTGTGATAGGTTGTGTAATTTAGGTGGGTGCCAAGTGGGACACTATGATGTTCCATCCTGCTTTTGCAGTGGCATGCTATCAGTGCTGGCCTACTTAACTAGGCTACATAATCTGTGTGAGTATGTATTGGCAATGTGAAGAAGCCACCTCCACCCTTTGCTGTGCCCACACCATCTGCTTTGGCAGTTATCTGTTTTATTACATCTTTTCAATAGCTACTACTGCAGTATGTGACCTGGTTACACTCCCAGCATGCTTGTGCACCCCACCCTTGAAAGAGGTGAACTGACATTGCTTTGCCAATTTTCCCACCCCACTGTCATCGGCTCCTTCAGTGCCAGGGGTCAGTAAATGATCACTTTCTGTCTGGTTCTCAGTCGGGCGTTTATTTGTCAGTGTTATGGAGCTAGTGGTTTATGGAACTGAAAAAATGTATAAGAACAAGTAACATGCTTCCTGTATTTCAGTAGGTCTTGGCGTTTTTAGTTTTTTTAATTTCACAGTAGTAGTGTAGACACAATTCTTTGGTGGTGCAGCGGTTAGCGTTGTTGCCTCCCAGCAAAAGGTTCTTTGGTTCGATTCTTGGGTGGAGCGCCTTCTGTGCGGAGTCTGCATGTACTCCCTGTGGTCGTCTGAACTTTAAAGATGTGCAGGAAGGTGCCCGAATGTGTGTGCCTTCTGTGAAGGTTGGCCTCCGGGCTGGCAACTCAACACTGTAAAAATCCACTGTCAATCAATAGTGGACCAGTGATCCCCTATGGTGATCCCTAACCAGGAAAAGCCGAAAGACCTTACCTTTTAGTGGAGCCACATTTCTTTGTGGCAGGTAACTGGAAAGAAAGTATTTTACACTCATACTTGTACAAGAATACAGATGTGCATTTTCCAGTATGGACTGCTCAGGAAAGAATTGGAATAGACCAGTTGCTGCTGCTGGATAGCTTTGTAGGTTTGACTTTAAGTAAAATAATCCCTTGATGCTTTTCTGTTTGAATTTTTTTTTGTAATATTTTTGACAGCCTAATTCACATGAGAAATAACTGGATAATTTTTTTGCTGTTTTTAGGTCTGCCTGGTTAACATAATGCCAGCAGAGCGCAAGAAGACTGCAGCCATGGATGACAAAGATGTACCTTACTCAGTCTGCAAAGATAAAGACATTAGCGAAAGGAAACCAGTATCTAGTAGCTGGGAAAGAGGGAGAGATGATGTGAAGCTCAGTAGCAAGAAAGAAAATGTAAAGATAGTGGAAGATAAAAAGAAGAAACAGGAGGAAGACAAAAGCAAAAAGGATCACAGGAAGAGAGATGATGAAAGAACACATGCAGAAGAAGAACAAAAGAAACGGGAAGAGGATGAAATTATGAAAAGGGAGGAAGAACAAAAACGAAAGCAAGAGGAGGAGACAAAACGTCAAGAAGCAGCAGCTGCACAAGCAAGGTAAGTAGTGTTGCTTAAATTAATGCGTAGGAATTTATTTTAGGACTTTACACAAAATGAACGAGATTTTGATGTGATCTTTTGCAATATTTGTGCCTTCTTTCCCATTAGAGGTCTGAGAAGACTTTTTTTGTCACTTACTGAGTGTGATTCCTCACTTTTATTTACTTTTTTAACACTGTGATTCTTTGCTGAATTCCTTTGTACAGGATCAGTGCATGAAAATTTCGTATGCCATTAGAAGTGCTCAAAGTATTAAAAGGCTGTTTTGTTCACACTGATGTAACAATGGATGCAGTAAGATGGGGAGAAATGTAACAATATGTTCTTGCCTTGTGCACATTACTGTAGGGTAAGCTAATCATTAAGAACTAAAGCAGGATAAGAGAAACAATGAAATGGAGAAGACAAGGAGGAAGAAAAGATAAGAGAAAGAGAAGATGGAGGAAAAGGATAAATTGGAGCATGAAAAGTAAAGAAAACACTCCCCAGGACTGACATTGCTGTCTATGATGAAACCAAAAAAATCTTGATGGACTGTCCCTCACCTTCTCGTTCACATTACTCTCTCTAACTGGTGAGTTTGAGTCAACACTCTCCCATATTCCAGGAGCAGAGATATTGGAGGCCACCTGCGGTGGCTTCTTCTGCTTGGTCTTCCAAAAGCCTAACTGAACAAGATGTTAACAGGATGATGTAGAAATTCCTTAGAACACAGATCCAGCTTGGGGCTGGTCACATCTGACCTTTGGACACTATGTTTGACCTGATCTGTCACAGAGCACCTTTGTCAGAGCCTTGACTGAGTTACTTAGACTCTTATCAGTGTTTCTTCCTCTTGTGACTCTGACATGTTCGGATCTGGAAGAGAGTCTGAGCCGAAACTTCAGAGCTGGGGTTCAAAGGGAGAGGCCAACAACAAAGTTGTTGGAGCCGTCACTACTTCTTAGGGCCTTGGGACTCAATAGCTCAGCTCCACGATCCACTTCGGGGTCAAGATCCATCGTTTCTGAGGTATATATCCGCTTTCTTAAGATAGGAAGAACCCTATGGAACCGATTAGCATCTTCCCTTTGAGGTTTTTGAAAGGGTTTCATCGATGCTGAGGTAAGACTCTTCCACCCAGCTTGGTTCCACCTGAACACAGTCAGGACTGTGCTTCAACTTCCCAACACAATGTCAGATAGGGGCAGTTGGTACCACAGGCTTCTCAGGCAGCATGGTATATTAGCTCCCTGTCTGATTTGGAACCTTCAGATCTCCCACTGAAACCAATTCACAAGAAACATGTGCAAGCTGAAGCATATAGACTCATCCTCGGAGTCCGTCACTGAAAACGCGGACTTGGATGAAGGCAAAGGCTCCCCTTGTTCCTTCTTGAAAGACGTCGCCTTCATTAAGATCCTTGAATTGATGAATCAGAGAGGGGGTGGTCCACTGGCAATCCTTTGCCAGATGAATCTGTCTTCCTGGAAGCCTTTAGTTCCAGCTCATCATCATCCTGGGTGGTACCACTTGCTTGACCCCCCTCATTGACCTCTTGGCTTAGTGGGTATGGAAAGGACCCTGATGTGGTGGAACCTATCCCAGAAAAAATTGACGGGATATTGCCTGCACCAAAGAAAAGGAAACATTGGAGCAAAGGACCAGTGATGAATGTTATGGTGGTAGCTGCAGACACTAAAAGGAAACTTGTCAGAGGAAGGTTCCTCTGTTTGTCCCCCTAACAGGGAGTTTAGGTTTATGGATCAGTATGGGAAATGGACTTGTGCTTCAACGACTTTCGAACTTAGTACATTTGAATTAGTTGGCCCATGTTACTAGATTTCAGAGAGACTTGACAAAAGACCTTTCTAAGTCTCTCTTGGGTAACCTGCCTGCAGATGTTCAGATGACTGTGAACTTCCAGCTTTCTACCTTTCAGTCTACTTCCAGTGTAGCCATGTGACTGCTGTCTAATGCAGCTGATGGCATGGGTAGGCAGCAGACACCAGCATCACCATGTATCAGCATACCTGAATGCACCTATGTGATTTTGCCAGAAAGCTTTATAACATCATTAGTCAGTGCCCCCTTTGGCTCCACTTTGTTTGGGCTCAAGGTAAAAGACACATTAACCATGAGTCAACAAGATGGTGGTGATGGCGCAGTGAGAGTCCATCTCTCCCCCCCCAAAGATGCTTTTTCTAGAAATCAAAGTGCTGGAAAGAAATTGAGATTGCCCAAGTCCGAAGAGTTGTCATGACACCCCTGGGGATAGACCTTCTCATGGCCGAGGAGGAGGGTATTATAACAGATATCACCCTAGAGGCAGAGGTGGACCACACAACCAGAGCTTTTGCAGTCCCTTTACCATGAAGCTGTGTCAGCACCCCTGGAAAGGTTACTCAACTGCTGCACTCTGGAGGAAGTCAGGGGATGCTTATCCATGCACCGTAAGCCTGGCAAAACATAGCAGATTCTTGGGTGCTAAGCATGATGTCCAGAGGCTATTCCGTTCACGATTTCCCTCCTCCATTAAAGAAGAAGAAAGTTCCCACTGTTCCTCCCAATTAATGGGAACTTGCAGCAGCAGAAGTTTCCAGACTGCTAAAAAAGAGTTGTTAAGTGGGTCCCAAAAGACAAATTAGAGTCCGGAGTCTACTCAAAGTTCTTTTTAGGACAAAAGAAATGGGGAACCTCATACCCATTCTGGATCCGAGTCACTTAAACCAATTTGTGAAACGGAGAAAATTCCGGATGTTTGCAATTCGGTCCGTTTTGCCTCTGCTGAGGAAGGACGAGTGGATGTGTGGTATAGATCTCAGGGATGCATACTGTCCATTGAAGATAACAGAAGTTTTCAAGGAAACTTCTCCATTTCTGTCAATTCAGAGCCCTCCCTTTCAGTCTCACCATAGCCCCCAGAGTGTTTACTAATGTAATGGCAGTGGTGGCAGCTCATCTTCACCTGCAATGGATCCAAATTTTCCCATGCCTTGACGATTGTCCATGTATTACATAACATTTATTTTGCTTCTTCATATGCCTTCCTTCCTAGTATACTTACTGTGTATATGCTATAGTACCACAGCTCTAATTTATTTATCGCCAGGATGAAATTTCCCTTGGTAACCATATTGTTTTTTTGTTATTTCATATATCGTTGATATTCTTTTTGTCTATTTTTCATTTCTGTCTTGATTGTTATGTAAATGTGGAGCTTTTCACCGCAGTCCTCCACTGTAAATGGACCTGGTCCAGTCGGACTATCCCGGTAAACATGTGTAAAATAAATAAAATTGCTACTGGTAGGCATCTGCTACTAGTCATCTGATGTTCTGCTCCATATAATACAAGATCTAGGGATAACCATTAACTTATCCAAGAGCCATCTTGCCCCAACGTAAAAGAGAGAATTTATTGGATGTTACCTGGATTCAGTTCTACAGATAGTTAGGCTACCTCACCCCAGAGTGCTTTCCCTGTGCCTCACAGCTACGCAAGTATTCCATCACCCTTCCTCTCCATCAAGCCTGATTCTTTGTCTTTTAGGTCTGATAGCTTCTACGATTTTATTGGTACCACTGGCCAGATTTTACATGAAAGTACTTCCAGTGGATCCTAAGTTTGCAGTTGTGTCAAACATTCATTTGCTGCATAGCAAATGAAAATTCACATCACTGGAATTTGCAGACAACACATCTGTTTGTAGATAAAATCTCATACAGTGACAGAAGGACACCCATTCCAGATGGATCCACTTGTGGCTGTAGTAACCATGGATGTCTCCCGCCTAGGGAGAGCGGTCCAGGAATCTTGGGCACACACTAAGAACAATCTTCACATTGGTATCTTGGGGATGAGAGTAGTCCTCTTGGCATTGCATGCATTGCAGGATGCCTTCCCAAAGGGTGTGATTTTGGTACAATCAGACAACATGCCAGTAGTCTAGTACATCAGCAAATAATGAAGAACATGCTCCTGTCCCCTATGTCGAAAGACCATGACAGTTTGGCAGTGGGCCATGTGTTCCCATCACTTTCTAATAGCTACACAAATACTGGAGATGTCTAGTGTACTAGTGGACAAGCTGAGCGGAACTATCTTAATGCCTCAAGTAGTCCCTCAACCCAGCCGACAACCTTGATTTTTCATTGCTGGGGGCAACCTTGCTGCAGCTTCTTTGTTTCATACCTAAACAGCAAGTGCAGAATTTACTTCGCCCTGATCTGCAGGGAGAGTCATCGAAGGATGCTATAGTCCACAACTGACCCCCGGGTCTGCTTTACAGCTTTCCCCCTTTCCCATTAATAAACAAATTCTTACAGAAAGCAAGAATGTGCAAGGCCAGTGTGATCCTTATTGCTGTTTCTGGCCCCGACAAACATGGTTTCACTTCCTGTGGCCTCTACTAGTACATGTATCATGGATGTGTGATCAATATCCAAATCTTATAACACACCCGTCCAGTCTGCCTCTTCTGGACCATGAGATCTATGAAATTAACCACTTGGTTCCTCCAGTTGTAACCATACCCGGAATTGCCAGGCTTCTATCTTCAGCGGTCCAGATCAGATCAACTTCTCAAACAATCCACAAAGGAGATGTACCATAGCAAATAGAAGACATTTTCCTTTTGGACCATTTCAATTGATTTGGATCCCTTTACTACTGCTATACCTTCTATATTAGAGTTTTTGAGTGAACTTTGCCTTAGTGGCTCTAATTATTCTGCTATCAAAGTGCAAATGGTCACTATCTCAAGTATCCATGTAGAGCCAAATGACAGCTCTTTAACTTCCTTTGGTTCCCTTCAAAAATGCTTTAGAGACTCTTCTCCTATGACCACCTAGCAGAGATTCAGAACCCCTTGGAATTTTACTCTCATGCTACAGGCATTAACTTGACTACCCTTTGAACTAGCAGCATCAGTTGATTTGAAGTTTCTCTTTTGGAAAACAATATTTATGGAGGCTAAGTCAGGCAGACAGATTTCAAAGATGCAAGGACTTTCCTGCAACCCTCCTTATCTGTTTTTTCATAGACAGAGTTTTCCTGAGAAGTCATGCATCCTTCCTGAGTTGGTGTCCGAGATTAATCTAAATCAGTCAATAGATCTTTCAGTATTTTTCTTCCAAATTTCAAAGATGATTACATTTTACATATGCTGGATGTTCATCATCAACTTAGTTTTTTTCCTTTATAGGACCAAGCAATTCAGAAAGTCTGATCAGTTGTTCATTGCTTTCTCAAAGCCTAAGTTAAACAGTGCAGTTGCTAAGGTTACTATCTCCAGATGGTTGTCAGACTGCATTTCTTTTATATACTTTAAAAAGGGTGTGTCTGTACACTCTAAATCTACAGCCCATTCCACAAGGACAATTATCAGGTCAACAGCTTATTCAAGTAAACTTTATATTGATGACTTTTGTGCTACAGCTACTTGGTCAACTGTTCACACTTTTGTATCCCATTACAAACTGGGTGTAAAGTCCAGGTCACACTGCTTCTTTGTTTCCACCATTCTCAAGAAAATCCTTCCTTGATACCACCCAGGTGTAACAGTTGGGAATCTATATATTTTTGTCATATTCAACCATGAGACAACATTAGATGTGAAAATTATGTACTTAGCATAACAAGAGATCCATGTTGTCTGATTTTCATCTGATTCAGCTTTTCTCCCTCCTGTCCCTTTCCATATTGACTTGACACTAATGGGCTTCTGGTGACTGGGTAGTTTTCTTGCACACCCTGTCTGTGAGCAGTCATAATTAATTTTCTTCTTATTGCCCTTCACTAGTATGCTACAGTTAGTCTTACATGTAATTAGTATAGTTTGTTCTATGGGGCAAACTGTATCTGAGATACTAAGGTGGAGAGGAGAGAATTATGGGTAGAGGAGGAGTCAGAGCCCTGGAACCAAGATGCTTCAGAGTCTGTGCTGAGATGGGATCTGATCGGATCCCACAACCCAGGGTTGAACTAGACAAAAATAAGATAACATGGATCTATTATTTATAGTAGCTACATAAATTTTGTTCATCAACAATGGGATGGGTAAAGCCAATCTGTAACCAAATGGGATAGGTTATTTTGTCCATAAAAAAGGAAATTGGCTACGTTTGAAATGACCCACAGAGCAGCTAGCCAAGTACTTCCATATGAACCTGTGCTTGACCTGTGTATAAAACTAAAGGGACTAAAAACATTTTTGCTGCTTGTATCATGCTATCCATATCCATAGATAAGAACTTTCCAGCTTCTCAATTTTTGTATTATCATTTTATTCTCTTCCCACATATCCGTAGCTGCCATAACAGAATCCTTTTTAACCCATACTCCCTAATACTTCATTGATTTTATCATGTCACCATAAGTATGGGTACAGATTAATCAGTCCATGTGTGGGAGCTATAGTCTTTGTTTCATTAATTTTATAACTCCAAAAAACTTGAAACTTTCTCAGAATGTCCCACAACACTGAGATGTCCGATTTAGATGGCTTTATTTGTAGACGGCATTGTTTTTGCCAACTTTTCTTGCTTGCCTTAATAATTGTCTACTTGAATTTCTGAATCCCTTATTTTCTTTGACAGTGGTTCTAAATGTAACACAGATAACAAAGATAAGAGGACACCCTTGCCTGGTTCCTCTGTCCAGACACAACTTATTAGAGAATAACCCTCCCACTTTGATTTTTGCCACTTTGATCTCATACGTCCTCCTAATTAACTTTATTATTGTATCAAGGAATGTAAATGCTTCCATTGCCCTTCTCCTAAAATCCCAATTTACTCTGTTTAAATACTTACTCTACATCAAGACCCACCAACAGCAGCAGTATTTTCTTACATTCTGCTTCCCCCTGGATCATCATTGTCCTATTAATGTTGTCAAATGTTTGCCTCCCCTCATCAAAACCACATTGATCCATATCTTTAAATTTTGGCAAACCTTTTTGCCATTCTTTTAAACATCTGAGTTGGAGATTGTTGGAATAAGGCTCTGTATTGAGCATTTCTATTGGCCACCTTGTTTGAAAATTGCTTAATTTTAGCTTGTATTTAAGCACCACGTTTGTAAGGGCCTGTGTTCAGTTTACAGGGGCTGCTGTAGAATTGGTGTACTGTCTCTGATAAAAACCCAAAGAATCCTTTGAAATCTACAACAATATAAGTGTTTTTATTCACTGTACTGTACTACTGTGTATTACTGAATTGCCGCGTACTTTTAACTGTTTTTGTCATTTTAAACTGTTGTGCTGTTTCACTGTTTCAACTGCTGTTTTGAGACTGTTTTTGTTGCGTTTTATATTTTCTTGTAGTTGTGTATTTTATAGCAAAGGTTAATTCAGATTTGCTGAATCTAGACTGGCATCATGTGAGCACTAAAAACAGCCATCTTATATTGAGGGCCCCTGCATTCTTGTGGCAGAAGAGTGTAGCCAAGGACCCATCTGAGTTGGGAATTGTTGGAATAAGAGTCAGTATTGAGCAGGACAGTTGCTAAACTAAGCCGCACAGTGTGCAATAGGGTCAGTACTGGTTATTATAGATGCAAAAAACTTGATCAAATTGTCCCTAGATAGCTGATTGTGAACCATCCATGGCTTCCCTTTTTCTCTGTGTGCTACACAGCTGTGCACTGCTGCCTGCAGAGCAACTCACCTGTGCATTTTTTAGGGCATTAACACAGGCACCTACTCCCAAATCTCCATAGTTTATTTGACTCTACTAGTCCCTCAGCAGAACCAGTTCCATCCAGTCGTCTCCCTGCTACTTAGTACAGAACAAACCTAACATAATGGATGGACAGTTTCTCCAGCCAGCCTGATGGACATGGGCATCCTGAGGCAATGTAGCAGCTGCCTCATGTATACTGACAACCCTTTACACATAAAACATATTAATACAATATGTGAGATGTATCAATACTACAAATCTTGAATCAGTGCGCTCTCTCTCTCTCTCTCTCCCTCATGAAACAGCATTTCAGTTACAGAATGTGTTGTCAGCACACGCACTTCACATCTTCCACAAAACAACACTAAAACACACAAACCCACATACGCAGAGGTGCACCCTAGAAATATACCAAAAGAACAGAGACCTACCAAACACAAACTGGCTATACATAATGCAGTCCCAACATCATCCACCGCACATACAAACACACACATCAGTGTTTGACCCAAGAAGCCCCTAAGACAAAATACCCAAAACCAAATGTCTTTGTCATAGGCAACTCCATAGTGAGACACACAGTTGTCCCACTCACCAGGGTAGACAAGGAGAAGGTCACGGTCAGCTGGCTGTCTGGTGCCAGGATCTGCCAAACCATGCATGCACTCAAGTCTCTGAACAACAAGTACTGTTGTAACTCTGTTATAGTCCTTGTTGGATTTGAATGACTTGAGACTTTCCTCACTGGACTATATGAGGAGAGAAATTACTTTGCTCGCTAATTGTATGGCCCAGGCAGGTATGTTCCTAGCCCTAAGCAGCATTCTGTCTTCACCCAGGGTGATGCCTCACTATAAACAAAAAATGATTGACTTTAACAATTGGCTTAGCTTCTGGTGTCAGTATCTTGTCAGTCTGGGGCAACATGGTCGCAAGACCGCGCTGCTTTGCCAGGGATGGTCTTCATCTGTCACCTCTTGGCTTTCGGTTACTGTCTAAGGTACTTGCCTCCCCCATAGTGCCTTTTTTATGCAATAAGAACAAAATTCCCTGATGTAAAAACATCTTCTAGAGACATACTGAAGGTTATGCTGCTTAATGCAAGGAGTCTAAATCAGAAACTGCAGTCACTGGAAGCACTACTTACTTTGGAAGACACAGATGTCTGTGTAGTATCACAGGTATGGTTCAAGGCCACAGAGAGTACCCCAACCGTACAAGGCTACAATGCCTTCCACACGTTCAGACCACAAAATGAACGTGAGAACCAAAGGGGGAGGCATATCCATCTCATCAAAGACAAATATGCCTCAAGACTGGTTAAACAGTATGAATCCCTAGAACTACTTGTAGTTCATCTAATTGTAAGAAAGACCCCCCCCGCATTGTTCTTAGCTATATGTTCCCCACCATGAACCAGGTAAACCACACTGCTTATCTGGACCTACTTGAGTCACTCGCAATACAGCCAAACATACTAGTCATGGTTGACTTTAACTATCACTCCATCGACCGGGCAGCATATACGAGCACTGACACACTTGCCGTAAGGTTCCTGGAATTTGTTGACACACATGCTCTGGAACAGATAGTCAGCACCTCCACGAGGAGCTCAAATATCCTTGACCTAGTGCTCACCAGCATGGGAGATTGCTGCATGACCCCTTGTGTGGGGTCCTTCCTTGTAAGGACAGATCACAAATCTGTTTTGTTTGAAATATTGATCACAGCTGATCCCCTGGAGCAAAAAAGTAAAAAAATATTTCTCCAAAGCAAACTGTAGCCTCCTTTGCGATGGCATAAATAGTTTAAAACCCCCGCTCACCACTGACAGCAGTATCTCACATACTGAGGAGTACACTAATACCTTGTATAAACACCTATACAAGTGTATAGACTCAGCCGTACCTTAGTGGATTAAATCAGAATCCTCACGATAAAACAAACTACCCTTGTGGTCATTCAGCATAAACCGGTTATATGACAAGAGAAAGAAACTACTGACTAAGAACAAGAAGGAAAGGTCTCAGCAGAGAAAAGACATCCTCCACAGCTTAAATAAGCAAATATAAGTCCTCCAAAGCTAACTTCGAAACCAAGTTAGCATCCCTGGCTAAGGATAATCACAAGTCTTCTTCTTTAACTACATCCAAAATCTTAAGGGGAAGGCTCGGATTTGCACCAAACTGGTAGTGGATGGTACCACTCATATGGAACTTGCGAAAATTGCCAACCTGCTAACAGACAGGTTCAGTGAAAACTTCACTCCACTGTCTTCACCAATCATACTCCAAAATATACCTCTCACCAGTCCTCTGCCTTGTGTCTCCAGTGAACAGATCATAACTGCCCTCTCCAAGGCTAAAAACACAGCCTGTTTGGGACTGGACAACATCCCAGGCTGCTTATTAAATGGTCTAAAACAGGAGCTGGTGGAACCATTGGGTACTCTGTTCAACTACAGTCTAAGTACTGTCTTTGTCCAACCCGAATGGAAAACTGCAACTGTGATCCTTTGCAGAAAGGGGGTCCCTCAGCTGACCACAGGAATTATAGACCTGTAAGCCTAACTAGCCTTATATGTAAGGCCATGGAAACAGCCATCATGGACTTAATCACAAGGATATAGGAGCCCTGACCCAGTCTGGCTTCGTTAAAGGCAGATCATGCTTGTTAAACCTGATGGACTTCTTTAAAAATGGCACCAAAGGCTTGGATGAAGTAAAACGGTGCATACTGCCTATCTCGATTTAGCCAAAGCAACTCTTTATCGATGGTGTCTCTCACCCAGCGGGGATAAACCCATATGTCATTAGATGGGACTGACAGAACGCATACAGTCAGAGTAGGAGATTCCACCTCTACTAGCAGACCTATTACTAATGGTGTTCCACAAGAATTGCTGGGTCCATTTCTGTTTAGAATCTATTTCTCAGAAGTTCAGGTGAAAATAGATGGCTTGTGACTTAATAAGTTTGCTGATGACTGCAAACTGGGTGCAGTCACTGAAACCCAAAATGATGTTACCGTACTACAGAAAGGACTTGCACAGACAAAAGATTGGTGCCAAAGGCATAGACTCAAACTTAAAACAAAAAAAAATGTATTATCACCCCCTTTGGTGAAGGTGAAGTTCTAACAAATTATAACATGAACAATGCCCCCTAAGTTCAAACCTAGCGGTGAGAAATTTGGGAACGCTGGTTGCTGGCAGCCTTTAACTTCGATCATCATGTGTCTACAGTGGTGAGGAAGGCTTTCTGCGTTGCCCATCTCATAACTGAGTTAATAGCATCCGAAATGAAGAAGGTTATAACTCCTCTGTACTCATACCTCATCAGACCAATAACAGAGTACAGTGCTCCCTTCCCTATGTACCGCACCAGACACCTGCAGCAGTCAGAGACCTCAGAGGTTTCTTACCAAGAAAATTTAAGGCCTTCGTCACATGACCTAAATGAACAGACTAAAGGCACTGTCACTATACTGTGTATCGTATAGACTTTTTAGAGGTGACTTGTGCCTGGCCTACAAAGCAGTCTTGGACCCTGCCTAAATGGAAATGCTGCATATCCGCAGATCTAATGGGACAAGACTCACTCCGTATAGAGACTTTAACCTAACCTGCAACATAAACAGGACTTACCGGAGAGACAGATATGTATCCCAGGTGCTGCCACTCCTCGGGAACAAACTCCCAATTCAAGTTAAACAAAGCTCCTCCATGAACATAGTTAAGTGTAACTTGGACAATTGGATGGGAAACAGTAAATTAACCACGGGGGTTTCATCTGTGTCCCTGTTGGGTAGGGGCAGTTGGTGTTCATAAATTTTTGCACTAATATAGGCTGTTTCGGTCTGTGAGGGAAACGAGGGTAAAATATGGCTAAGCTTGTAAAGGCTGTAGGGCCAATAGACTACTAACCTCCTATGAGCCCATGATAAACGCATTATAATCACGTTTTAAAATTGAAATGGGTCTGTATGAAGTTGAATCTGATGGGTCTTTACCAACTTTCTTCCAGGATGTTGGTGATTCCCTTACTTTTAAAATACTGTTAAACAAAACCTTCCAGATCCTTGTCGCTTTCTTCATTCATAGCTTCCAAACTTCCATCGGAATGCCACCTATTCCTAGAAGCTTTCCTGCAGATTGGTTATACAATAACCATTTTTATCTTATCTGATGTTATTAATCTTCTTTCCATTCATCACCGATGGGGTTTGGTTCCGAGTCCTCGGAACCGAGTCGGCTTGGTACCAAGCTCATGCCAGCCAAAAACTCTTGAGCTAAGCTTCTACCCACAATGCCCTTATCCCTGTTACCTCAGATCTCGTTTGCCATGTAGCTGTAAAGCCGTGTTTCAGCCGAGCTCTTAGCTAAGTGGAAACTTTTTGATATTTTGTGAGAAATTTGGTCTATTCTCTTATCGCGTTTGATTTATATTCTTTAATCTTCATATTTACAATTAGATTTACATCTTTTTTCTCTTTTCTACCCATTTGGTAATCTTTTAAGTACCATTGGTGGTACAGCCCTCTCTCTTTACCCTTGTGGTATTCCTTGAATACCACCACTGGTATTTCTTCTCTTCTTCCCTTTTTTTGTCTAGTTGTGTGTTTTTGACTCTTTGGATAGATGTTGTGTGCATTTGGTTAGGTTTAGACAAAGAGAAAGTATAATTTAGATTTTTCTCTGAAGACTTTGATTGTTGTGTTTAACTTTTCATGATGTCTGATAAGAAAGGTACTTTGGGTTTCAAGCATTGTACTGGATCCCCCCCTTGCTAGCCAGGCTCGATGTAAAACTCTTCCTTAAAGGAATGTTACACATGAGAAATCCAAAAAAGCCTTTCCAACCGCCCTGGGACCTTAACTACATCCTGGAAAAGCTTACCCAACACCCTTTCAAACCTGCTGGGACAGCCTCACTACAGATATGTACATGGAAAACAGTCCTCCTAGTGGCTATCACATCAGCCAGAAGGGTTTCAGAGCTGCAAGACTTAATGGCTTGCCTCCCCACACACACCACGTTTCACAAGGACAGGGTCACCCTGAGAACTAACCCCTCCTTTATGCCCAAGGTGGTCAATGATTTGTCTCTAAACCAATCTATCCACCGGCCCACCTTCTTTCCCTCTCCCACAAATGAAGGGGAGAGGATACTCCACTCACTGGATGTTCACAGGCAACTAAGATTTTACCTGGACAAGACTAACTCCATTAGGAAATCCTAAACAACTCTTTGATCTGAAGTAGGAGATTCATTTGTCTGCAACCTGTGGGTTATGGATCCGATATCGGATCCGAACCGGCATCCCTCTCCTCTCCTCCCCTCACCCAATGCCTGCTCTACCCTCATGACCCCCCAGATCTAGTTTGCAGCATGTGACCAGATTTTTTTTCCAGCTCCTCAAGTGAGTGTTTCAGTTCAGTGTTTGTAAAAATTTAAATAATTTTTGGTTAATTTGTGTGAAAGTGTAGGTTTCCTTTTTGTATTATTACTTGTTTGTTTAATCTGTTACTCACCTCCCTCTCCCTCTCCTGGGACCTCCTCCTCCTGGGACTCACTGGTTGGGCTGGAGAGGAGGGACCTTAGAAAAAGGGAGGAGGGAGGGAGAAACAAGCGGGCCCTGAGCCAGCCGGCCCGCCAGCCAAAGCCAGCCTCTCCCGACTAGCCGACTCCGTTGTCCTTGTCTTCTGGCTCTCCTCGGCTCAAGGTCTCCAGTGTGTTTCGAGGAGGGAGAGGGGGGAGGAGACCCGATTCGAGGCTATCGCTATGAGGCACTCCAAAGCCTCCTCGGTAGCCCTCGTCAAAAGATCAACGTGCCCTATGGATGCTGATCTGTTGCCGGATCATCCAGAAAGGTCATCCAGGCCAGATGCAGATAGGAGGCTCTCTGACTCCCCCACGAAGCCTGGCCCACCAAGCTTTGCTCCCTTCTCCGACCGCTACCGGGTTTGGAGCATAGCGAAACGAGCAGCCGGGCAGGGTGGAGAGCGCGATAAGTACCCAGTGCCGGATCCGACCTGCCTGGATGAGTGCGTCCTCCCGAGCCCCGGAAACCTGGATCGAGCCACCGGATCGAGGGATCAGTGCTGAAGCGATTCAGAGACCTTCTGCAGTGCTCTTGGTCTAGCTAACGCCAGACTCTTTCTTCAGGACTTGTTGATTTGCGATTCCGGACAACATGTCGGTTGCGCTGAGTATATCCAACAGAAGGGAGCAGGGACGCAGGTCTTTGTCTCTCTTTGAAGTTTGGGAATGAGATGGGCAATCTGGGCAATCTCCACCTTAGCAGCTTGAGCAAATTCGAGAATTAATCGTCCAACAAGCTTGGACAAGGTCACAAGCTCAGTCCCACCATGAGGTGTGGTCTCTCATTTTCTCAATTTTCGCAATGATTTTTGAAATATTTGCACCTCGGGAACTCCTCTCCCTCAATCTCAAACTCTCCCGTCTTTTTGCCTTTTTTAGTTTTCTGTCTGATACCTCCTCAGGAGGTTTCCCAAAGGCATGCTCTGTGCACAGCTGGCCTTCCGGCTTCTGTGCTTATTATCCACCCTTGCCTCTGAGTTCTTCCAGAAGAAAGCCTGGGTGGGTGGCAGAATGATTCTCATTGCTCGATTTTTTTCTCGACGACAGATCTGGTTCCCCTTCCCTTCTCTTCTGGTGAATCCTCCTTGGATTCTAGATCCCATTCGGATCCGATATCTCACATCGATACCCTATCTCTCCGAACCTGGACAACAAAGTAGCTACTGAAGCAAATCAATCCATTAACATTAACCTCCCTGTTTTAAATATGAAAACAAACAAAAGGTGATCTAACTTCTTAGATGTTTCAGGCAACTCTTAGATTTTATAAACAGAGCGGCTGGTCATAGGCAATCCGACCAGTTGTTCTGATCATTCTTTTCCCAATAATTTTTTTGGCAAAACCTAAAGTCTCTCTGTCGCTCGCTGGAATTCTGGATTTCTCTTATAATCTTTGCTAATCAAGAAGCTTCAGGAAGGCCGCTGCCCGCCCATTCAACTGCCGGAGTAGTATCTACCTCGGCAGCCTTTAAGGCTAGGATTCCTCTAGATGATATTTGTGCAGCAGCCACGTGGGCTTCATCTCATACTTTATTTCACTACAAAGTTGTTGGATCTTGCATGGGGGGGTAGACATCCTTTTGCTCAGCGTGCTCGGAATATCCTTCCATGATGGCAGCCCAAGATTCAGGTAGCTGGGGACTCTGTCCCAGGTTGCCTCACGTGGTAAGGTGTAGGTGTATTTGTCTGCACAAACCATCCGCTCCCTCGCCCCCTGGCCTTTCCAGTTTTCTGCATATTTATGTTTTGTTATTTATTTTTTGTTTTTGGGTGTTGCAAACTTCCAGAAACTCGATCTGGTCATGAGGCGGGCAGGCATTATGGAGTGGGGAGGAGCTGAGCGGATCCATAGCTGGTGGGTAATGCGGTTCCGAGGATCCGATATCGGATCCATAACCCACAGGTTGCAGACAAATGAATACACCTACTCAGATGGAACGTTATGGTGAGTACATAACTTCTAATTTCCTTCCATCCCAGAGCACTGGGCAAGGCAGTCTCCAAACAAACCATTGCTTGTTGGATCAGGAAAGCCATCTGTCTCTGCTACTCTGACCATGGAAAAAAACCCAGTAGGGGCAATGGCCACCTCCAAGGCTTTCTAAAAGGTCTGGACAGGGCTTCCATTATGTAAGCAGCCACATGATCCACTATCCACACTTTCATAAAACATTACAAGCTAGACCAAGTCTCCAGAGCACGTGCAGGATTCGCTAGGGCAATCCTACAGTGCTTTGTAGAATCCTCTTCTGCATCCGCCACCCTCTCATCCAACTAAGCTCTGGTACTCTCCCACAACTAGAATACTGCAACATAGGAATAGAAGGACATAGAATAGTTGTGTAAAATCTTACCATAATCGTAGATGTCCTTCTCTTCCATGTTGCAGTATTCCTTCCCACCCACCAATAACCCTCTCGTCATTCTTTCATCCTAACTTCACCCTGGACCTATCTTTACTACAGAAGGACCACAGGGTCCTATACCTGACACCACTGGCATCTTCAGCTGCTGGGTCTTCTACTCTTCCTGCTGAGCTTCAAGTTCTGAGGATTGTGCATGCAGCGGTCACATTTAAGGCCCCTGGTTTATGGCCTTGCGTGTGACGTCCCATGCAGCTGCAACAAGCTTTTGTATAGGAGTTGATGTACGAGTTGCCTGAGGGCAGGAAATCCCACAACTAGAATACTGCAACATGGAAGAGAAGGAGATCTATGGTTATGATAAGATTTTACACAACTATTCTTTCCAAATAGTGACTCTTATGATGATTGTGTTTATAGCTTAGGGGTGCCGCATCTTTCAGTGTAGCCTCCCTGTGTGATTTGCCAAAGTTTCAGCCAGTGCACTTTGAACAAGTGCAAGAATAAGTTCATTGTAAAGGGCCTACTTAAATCGCCCTTTTCAAAGCCCCTTTTTGCGACAGAGGTCTCAACCCCTCCTAGGAAGAATAAGAAAAGGCCCTAGGGTGACCAAGGCACATTTGTGAAACCTAAAGTGCAAAAACTTCGGAGCATAAACCTCCCTCGGCGACACCAAAATCATCTGCTCCAGGTACTGTGACTGTTACTGTATCGGCGCCATCTTCGGCACCAACCATAAACCTCTCCTCACCTACTATGACTTCAGCACCAGGTGCCACTTTGGCACAGTGCACACCCTCGATGCCTATTTCTGCAGTGACTATTCAACCTCCCGTATCTGCTTGGAGTGCCCCTTCGACACCGAGCTCTCCCCGGTCTTCAAACTTGAGTCTTCGGTGCCAGTAGATCCCACACCATGGACCCGATACTCTCCGTCCCTAGACCCGCTTCTAAGTCAAGTGTATAGCCCATTCCTAGATCGACCTGACTCTCCGGGAATCTCCACTAGACCCACCAGGAGCCTTTCAGAATTTGATGTGGTGCGTCTTGTGGATCAGCTGCTGGCAGCCAGGAGGATACCCACGCCTTCCAGGATCCATCCCCCTATGGGACTTGGGTTGACTTTTCCATGAACTCCATCCTCATCTCCTCCTTTGACCAACCCAGTTCCAAAGCCTCCTTCTCTGACGTCCTTTTCGGAACCCCCATCTCAGTGCCATTAGTGGACCTCACTTTGGCTCCAGGACCGTCCCTTTGGTCCTCGGTTCCTACTGAACCAGTCCTTCCTCAACCCCGTGATTGGGCTGCA
Source organism: Protopterus annectens (assembly GCF_019279795.1). Lineage (NCBI taxonomy): Eukaryota > Metazoa > Chordata > Ceratodontiformes > Protopteridae > Protopterus > Protopterus annectens. The sequence goes on along the minus strand of NC_056745.1, from coordinate 916,397,190 downwards.
GGCTTTTTGGTCAGTGGCACGGTCACGAGTGTTTCTTCGGTTCAATCTGCAGTACCAGGAACTTTGCACCAATCCTGCTTGAGACTCCATCCTCAAGGAGGAGGTTTGGTGGAACAGGGTGTGACCCTGGTTCCGAGGTTGTCCTTCTGGGTTCCAGGCTCCCATTCCTCTTTGGGCAGACCTGATTTCCATGCGATGGAAAGGGCTGTTGCTTCTGGAAGCATTCCGCCGATGTCGGAACCCCAGTTTTCTCCCCCTGAACTACAGCTGCCACAGACCACCTCCCTGGGACACCGGGCAGGGAAGCTGCAGGAATCCCCTGTAAAGGGTGTCCACTCTTCCGAGTCCTTCTCAGAAGCCCCCACTGAGGAGCCCCTGCGGAAGTGATTGTGCAAGCGGAAGCACGTACACTCACCTGAGGAGTCTCTTACGGAGGACACGGATTTCGATGATGGTGGAGTCCCGTCAGTCACCCCTGATGATGTCTCCTTCTGTGGCATCCTTTAAATGCTGAAACAGAGGGGTGACTGGAAGCCCAGTAATCCTTCTTCTGAGGAGTCCGTGCTTCTGCAGGCTTTCCGTGCCTGGCCTTCTATCTCTTGGGTGACCCCCGCCTACAGATGAGAGAGTTCAGCTCATGGTGCAGCGCGCCTGGAAGAACCCAGACGCTGAGGCGATCCCTGAGAGACCCGACAGGATACTTTCTCCACCTGAGAAAAACCCACATTGGTCCAGAGGTTTACCAGTCGATGCTATAGTGGTGGAGGCGGCCATGAAAAAGGACCTAGCTGAAGAGAGTCCTACTGTTCACCCGCCCAACAGAGTCCCGGGCCATGGACAGATTGGGGAAGCGAGTTTTTTCATCAGCGATCTTTGCCATACAGTCCCTGAACTTCTTGGCACATTATACGAGGCTTCAAAGAGACTTGATTGATGAACTCTCTGGAACACTCGCAGGGCAGGTATCTGACGAGGTAGGGGACAAAGTTGCCTCGCAGCTCGCACCCCTGGAATCTATGTCCAATTTGTCCATGAGGTTGCTTTCACACGGGCTGGCTAGAGCTGTGGGTTCAGGCATAGTTATGAGATATCATGCCTGGATGCGCATTTCTGACCTCGCGGTCCCCTTCAAGTCTTCCTTCCCATCGAAGCATCTTCCCTGTTTGGCTCCAAGTTAAAGGACACTCTGCCCAGGTGTGAGCAGGATGGTAAGACCCTGTCTGCTGTAGGTCTGCGTTTTTCCAACCCTCAGTGTTCCTTTTCCAGTTACCAGAGGAGCGGGAAGATGTGGCACAAAAAATCTCAGGGTCCTTTCTGTGCCACACGTGGTGGTGATACCCCCGGGGGCAGAGGGGGTAACAATTCTAGAAGATGCCTCTTGAGGCAGAGGGGTCCACACAACCAAGGCCCCAGAGAGTCCTTCTCTGGGCAGCCTTACCAGTGCTCCTGAAGAACAGTCTGGGATCGTTTCTCTCTCTACCAAGCTGCCTGGCATTCTATCACCACAGATCGTTGGGTGCAGAATATCATTACCAGAGGTTACACCATTCCCCTCATTTCTTATGCAAAACGTCTAACAACACTTCCTGACATTCCAACCAGTCAGAGGAAAGAAGCAGCTTCAGAAGTAAAAAAACTGAATCAGAAAAGAGTCATCCAACTAGTCCCACCAGACCAATGCGGATCTGGATTTTACTCGAGATTCTTTTTGGTGCCAAAAAAGACTGGGGACTGGAGACCCATTCTGGATCTCGGCAGTTTGAACAAGTCTGTTGCCCAAACCAAATTCCAGATGGTCACGGTTCAGTCCATTCTCCCCTTTCTCAAGGAGGGAGATTGGATGTGCTCGATAGATCTCCGGGATGTGTATTACCACATCAAAATGGACAAATGCTCCAGGAGTCTGCTTCACTTCCAGTTAGGAGCCAATCATTACCAGTTTCGTGCTCTGCCATTCGGTCTCTCTTCAGCCCCCAGAGTGTTCACAAAGTGCATGGCAGTGGTCACAGCTCACTTGAGACTGCAAGGATTCCGGGTGTTTCTGTATTTGGACGATTGACTCCTTATCATCCCCACCAAGCATCTTCTGGTAACAGCCCTGTAATACACCCTTTCTCTGTCAGAAATTTTGGGGATAACTGTACACTGGGAGAAATCCAACCTTATTCTGACCCAGCAGATAGAATTCATCGGAGTAGTCTTCGACTACCCAATCCTGCCTTGTGTCACTCCCAGCTCACAGACTCCAGAGGTTGAGGCTTCAGCTCCGGGTGATAGTCTAGGTGAAAGAGGTTCTTCTGGTCCTAGGATCCATGGCAGCTTCTCTACCAATAGTGCCTCTTGTGAAACTGCATATGCGAATTCCCCAATGGCGTCTTCTTACTCAGTGATTCCAGAACCATCACCCCCCCTTGTTTTCAGAGTCAGATAGCCAACTCTTGCAAGCAGGACCTTCTTTGGTGGATGAGGCCAGACACAACTCTGGAGCCTCCCATTCCAGCCCCCCTCAGCCCAAGGCCATTGTGACCATGGATGCATCCCTGATAGGGTGGGGGGGCCATCTCCAGGGAAAGGCAGTCCAAGGCGCATGGTCCACGCTGGAGGCCAACCTGCATATCCGTATTCTAGAACTGAGAGCAGTGCTGTTAGGGTTACAAACATTCCAACCGGTTCACCCCTCTGGAACGATTGCAGTTCAGTCAGACAATATGTCAGTAGTCTGGTATATCAACAAGCAAGGAGGAACCAAATCCTACCCCATGTGTCGAGAGGCCGTGACGATTTGGCAATGGGCAATGGATTCCAACCGCTTTCTGATAGCATCATATATCCCGGGGAGGTCCAACATGATTGCAGACAAGCCGTGCAGATGTATTCTCTTGCCCCACGAGTGGTCTCTCCATCCCGAAGTAGCGCCAGAAATTTTCAGCTGTTGGGGCCAACCTTGCTGCGACCTCTTCTCCTCCCCTTCAAAGAACAAATGCAGCAGCTATTTTGCCCTATTTCCCCCAAAGGGGGAGTCTGAGTGGCGCTCTAATTCACGATTGGCCCAAGGGACTTCTTTATGCCTATCCCCCCATTTCTCTTATTCCAGAATTCATAAAGAAAGCCATTTGGTTGCAATCCAAAGTGATCCTCATAGCCCCCCTTTGGCCTTGACAAGTTTGGCTCCCTTTCCTTCGGCCTCATTTGTTGTACCCACCATGGATTCTGGACCCCATTCCAGATCTGATCTCTCACCCCCAAGGGTTGACTCATGCAAATCTGTCCCATCTCAAGCTGACAGCTTGGTTTCTCTGCTTCCGCTCGTTGCCAGGCTGGATGATCTCCCCTCAGCTGTTCGTGATATTATTTTGGCTTCTCATAAACCATCCACCAGAAGACTACATCAGGACAAATGGAAAAGGTTCTTTATTTGGTCAAAGGAAAATATTCTAAATCCGTATTCGGCTCTAGTCACAGCAGTCTTGCAATATCTGTCTAAGTGTTTTCATAGGTTCATACTAGGCTATCTGCCCTAGGGCATGTGTTTGGCTTTCGCCACCCATTTTAAATTTATTTTGCTATGCCCTTTTTCGAGGTTAGTATACTGTGCCTCTGTCTAACAGTGACACAGAAGTGATACCCGGGGTAAACCTACGATCTCCCATTCACTCGTCAAGATTCCTCTTGAAGAGAGTCAATGAGGGACTTTGCCTAACCTGGATTGGATTTTATTCCAGAGTGAAGGGAGCCTCTGGGTTATTAATCTGTCCCTCCAGCATGTCCTATTTATTTCAGTGCTGAGGTTCAAGTCTCTCGGTAGCGTGGCTCGATGGGATTTGGATTTTCTGAGGTGCAGCATGCCCATTAATTCCGGGTTGGACATGGCTTTATACGTCAGGCACAGATCGCCTCTGAACAGGCGGTATGCCACTGAGTAGAGCTGGAGTTTCTTTAACCGGGCAGCATATGGTATCTGTTTGAGCCCTTTGATCCTCTTGGTGAGGTACTTTTGGGGTCTTTCCAATTGCTGCAGGTGTCTGTTAAGGTAAATCCCAAAAGGGCATTGTACTCAATTATGGGCCTGATGAGGGATGAGTAAAGAGGCACGATGGCGTCCCTGATCTAGATGTGAATCCCTCATGATTAGGTGGGCTATATAAAATGTTTTCTAACCACTTTGGCCACGTGGTTGTCAAATGAGAGATTGCTATCAACTTGGGTACCCAGGTCCTAATTACTTCTTCTGTACTTAATGGATTACCACCTATGTGGTAATTTGTGGGCACTTGTTTCTGTCAAAGGGATGACTATACACTTTTGGCGTTTAGCTTGAGGCCATGGCTCTGGCACCAGTTGTCTGTTTCTATGAGGCTCTTTTGGAGGATGCTTGTGTCGGCTGGAGAGTCGATTATGGCGCCCAGTTTGCAGTCATCTGCGAACTTGGTCAGCCACAGTCCTTCCGTGTTGGCCTGTACCTCCGAGAAATATATACCGAACAAGAGAGGTCCCAGGACTGAGCCTTGTGGGACACCACTTGTAACTGGTTTGGAGTCTGACATGGCTCCAGCAATTCTAACCATGTGGGTTCTGTCCTTGAGCCAGTTTGCAATCCATCTAGTGACATAGGGGTTTATATTTAAGCTGGTGAGCTTATCTATAATGCCCGAGTGGGGTATTGTATGAAGGCTTTGCGAGGTCCAGGTAGGCTGTGTGGACCACCTTCCCTCATCAATGGCCTTGGTGACTGTTTCAAAGAAATCAACCAGGTTTAAGAGGCAGGATCTGCCCTTAACAAAGCGAACTGGGTAGGATCCAGTGTTTGTAGGTCCCCAATATCTTTATTTATGAGGTCCGTGATGATCCTTTCCATAGCTTTGCAGACCAAGCTAGTCAGGCTTATGGGCGATAGTTTCAGGATCCGTTGAGGCGCCACCTTTATGGAGAGGGACCACTGTTGCTGTACGCCTCTCTTTGGGCACATATCCTGTAGTAAGGCTGAGATTGAACAGTAGTTTTATGTTTGGGTTTAGCTCTTCTTGGAGTTCATGTAGGAGCCCGGGACACCGTCTGGTCCCATTGATGCTGTGTTTTTTGCTTTGGAGAGGGCGGCTCTTACCTGAGCATCTGAGATGTCAGGGGGGCAGCACTCTGCTACGATAGATATTTGCCCTTTTGGTGGGGAGGGGGGGGGGAGTTTGCACTGAACCTGTCAGCTAGGATGTTGGCAATGTCTGTGGGTTCGGTGTATTTTTTGTCATTTTGGACTAATTCTGAGCATATCTGGGAATTCCCACCCAGGTTCCTAACATAACTAAAGAAAGCCTTGTGATTTTCCTTAGTGTCCTGTGCAATTTTTCTCTCAAAGCTGGCCTTAGACAATTTTATGTGTGCCCGTAGTTTTTTGCTAATACTGATCAGTGATGCCTTTCCTTTTTGGGATTTTGCTCTATCATTTAGTAGCTTCCTCCTTCTATTGTATCGTTTGTTTATGGCTGGGGTCCACCAGACAAGACGTCTGCCTTTGGAGGATTGGGTCTTGGTTTTATTTGGGATCGCATGATCCATGCATTCCTGAAGGTGTTCATAGAATGCGTTTATAAAGGATTCTGCGATCTGGGCCGTATTTTCCACAGGCCCGGGGGCTTTGAAGGATTCCACTTCAGTTTTGAGGAATGTGAAATTTGCTTTAGAGAAGTTTTTCACTGTGGTTTTCTGGGCAGGGGGTGAGGTCGGGATGTGAATATCCAGAGAGATTAGTTTATGGTCTGATCTTACCAGTGAGGGATACACTTCTGGTCTGGAGCATAGAGTCCCCATGTTGGTGATGATCAGGTCCAGTATGTTTTCCCCTCTTGTGGGAGTGGTAACAAGTTGTTCCATAGCATGTGAGTTTATAAATTCAAGGAACCTTTGGGCTAGGGTGTTGGAGCTAGAGTAATGCTTCCAGTCTATGTTTGGGTAGTTGAAGTCGCCCAATATAATGGTGTTTGGAGAGACCTTCATGTTTTCCAGTGTTCAGAGGAAGGCCGAGTGGGGTTCCTGGGTTAGGGAGGGTGGTCTGTAGCAGGCTATAAACTGGAAGGCAGTTTTACCCACTGTTAGTTGCACATGGATAGTCTCTGATGCTTCGTGCTTTGCCACCAACCTGGAGGTGTGGGTATCTTTGATGAATATCGATACTCCCCCTCCTTTTGTGGTTCGGTCCAAGTTTTGGGGCCGATAAGCATGGTATGAGGTATAACCTGGTAGTGCGGGCGTGCTCTCGGGAGCCCTGAACCAGGTTTCTGTTACTGCACAGATATCTATGTTCTCCATGCTAAGGAGAATTTCGAGTGCGTGCAACTTGAGGTTTAGACTTCTGGCGTTGAGTAGCATTACTCTTAGTTTCTTATCCCTTGTGATACCTATGGAGGTGTGTTTGTCTTTTGAGCCTTGCCTAAAAAAGGCACTATGGGGGTAGCAAGAGCCTTTGCCAATATCCGAAAGCCCAGGGGTGACAGGTGCAAGCCCTCCCTAGCGAAGCATCGTGGCTTGTCGAGCATATCATCCCAAGCTGACAGGCATTGGATCCCCTTTGAATGACACCAGTACTTAAGCCAGTTGTTGAAATTGATCATCTTGTCTTCATATTGTGGCATCATTCTCGGTGAGGGTAAGATGCTACTCAAGGTCAGGGTCATACCGGCCTGGGCTACATGCTCAGAGAGCTCCTTTATGTCTCTTTTCATGTAGTCCAGGGAGGTGCGTCTCGGGTCATTCACACCAGCATGGACAATGACTGAGTCATATTTGTACTTGCCTTGGAGTGACCTGAGTGCTTGTGTTATGTGGCGGATCCTAGCACCCGACAGGCTGCTCACCGTGACTCTCTCCTTGTTTAGCCTGGTGAGCGGGACGTCAGTGTGCCTGACGACAGTCACCTATTACAAGTGTATCAGGTGTGTTGTTTAGTCTTAAGGGCTGTGACTGTTCGGCACACTGGCTTTGTGAGATATGTGTTGCACTTTTTTTGTTTTGGGGTAGCGGCTGCTTGGGTGTCTGCTTTGGAAGTCTCTGCTGCTTCGGCAGATCTTTATTTAGAGCCTCTGAGTATGTTTTTGTTTGATTATGTGTTTGGTTTGCTGTCGTGGTAGGTCTATGTGAGACTGAAATTGTAGTGAGTGTGGTTTCCTTCTCCTCCTGACTGGTTATGCCAATACTGAGTTGAGAGAGCTTAGCCTCCACTTTGGCTATATGGTTGCATCTCTCACATGTGTTGGAATTTGTTGGGAGGAGGAGAGGGTTGTCTGTGTACATGAGGCAGTTGTAACATTGCCTCAAGATTCCCAGATTCACCAGCTGGACCGGAGAGGCGATTGACAACTGACCTTTGGACATGCTAGAATAATATTGGTAATTCCTTAATAATTGAAAACCAGGGCCAGTGGGGAGTGAGGGTGTAGTGCTTTTAATTTTTAGTGCTGACTTATATAATTGCTTTAGTGAGCAAGTGCCAGGTAACTTAAGTGCAATGTGTTACAGGTAACTTAAATGCAAAAACGACAAACAGTAACTTTCTTTCAAGTGAAACAAGGAAATAAGTACAGTAAGCAATGCAGATATCACTAGTGATCCACAGGCTGACAAGCCGCGTATTAGGTGGAATTAGCGTTCCAGGGAAATAACAAGCAAACAAACAACAAGCATATAAACAAAGCTAGATTCAGCAGGCCTGGATCTAGTTTATGCTACAGCAAACAAGGTGTACCAATTTCAGTAAGATACAGTTGAAATATTCAGGCGCTATAAACCTTTAACCAGAAATTCCCAGCTCAGAAGGGCAGAGTCCAGCCTCTTCTCCCACAAGAGTGCAGACCACAAACCTTCTTAATGTAAAATAACTGGCCTGAAGCCCAAGTGCTTAAACCAGAACTAATACACTTTAAGAATAACAGAGACACTGGGCTCTCATTCAGCAGTTCCCAACTTAGAAGGATGAAAGCTACCTTTCCTGCCACCACAGTGCATGCCACAAACCTTCCTAATGTAAAACAACTGGTCTGAAGCCCAAGTGCTTAATCCAAAAGACTTAGAATGATAGCTACACTTTAATCAAGTTACTACCAAGCAGTAATAAATAGAATTGAATACTTTAGAGAATGCCTGGATTAGTGCTCAAGTTACACAAACAAAGCTAGATCCAGCAGGCCCGAATCCAGTCATTGCCACAGCAAACAATGCGCACCAACTTCAGTAAGAAGCAGTTCAGATATGCATGCACTATAAGCCTTCAACCAGCAATTCCCAGCTCAGAAGGGCAGAGTCCAGCCTCTCCTCCCACAAGAGTGCAGACCATGAACCCTCTTAATGTAAAATAACTGGCCTGAAAGCCCAAGTGCTTAAACCAGAATTAATACACTTTTAGAATAACAGACACTGAGCCCTCAATCAGCAGTTCCCAACCTAGAAGGATGTAAGCTACCTGTTCTGCCACTACAGTGCAGACCACAAACCCTCTCCGTGCAAAACAACTGGTCCGAAGCCCAAGTGTTTAAACCAAAAGGCTTAGAATGAGTTACACCAAGCAGTAATAAATACAATTGAGTACTTTTAAGATGATGGAAAAGTAAAACAAGTAGGTAGAAACACAAGTACAGTAAAAACAGATGAATTTTTTTTTTTTTCCTGAACAAGTGCTGAGATCAAAGAAACGGATTTGAGTGCTGAAACTAGAAAACTGGCTAGTTATAAGAAAAAAAAAACTAATCTAGAAGGCTTTCCTCCAGCACAGAAGGGCTTGGGGGCTCAGAAGCCTACAAATAGTCTATACCACTTGGTTCGTCCGGAGTGATACTCTGTCCTTGTGGAAGATTAGGTAGGATCTTTTGGTGCACAATGCAGACCATGAACCCTCTTAATGTAAAATAACTGTAGCTTTTGAAGATGGAACTACAGCCTCCACCATACGAATACATCTGGCGGCGATTTCAAATTACCATAATGGGCTGGATGGTACTCCGCTCATATCACTGCATTTATGTAAAAATGTTCTCAAAGGGGTTTTTCACATTAGACCTCCAATCAGACAGCCGATAGAGCCATGGAACATCACTCTAGTTCTCCAGTCTTTGACTCAAACCCCATTTGAACCCGCATTGAATTGTGACCTCAAATTCTTCTCATGGAAATCTCTCTTCTTGGTAGCTGTCACGTTAGCCAGACAAGTTTCAGAGCTGCAGGCATTGTGCACCAAAAGACCCTACCTAATCTTCCACAAGGACAGAGTATCACTCCGGACGAACCCATCCTTTTTTCCCCAAAGTTGTTTCTGATTTTTCCATCAGTTAGTCTGTTGACCTTCCATTTTTTTTCCCCGACCTTTTCTAATAAAGAAGAATACTACTTGGATGTACACAGGAAATTGCGATTTTATTTAGACAGGACCAAAACAATACGTAAGACTTGACCAACTCTTCATTTCTTTTTCTGAGCCTAGAATGGGAAACTCAGTCTCCAAAGTCACTTTATCGAAATGGCTAAGGGACTGCATACATTTTACTTATTCATTTGCAAAAGAACCTATGCCACAGAGTATTAAAGCCCATTGTACTAGATCTATGGCAGCTTCTGTAGCCTTCCATTCCAGGGCTTCTATGGATGACATTTGCGCAGCAGCCACTTGGGCTAAACCCCACACTTTTATCAGTCATTACCAATTGGATGTGGTCTCCAGAGGGAGAGCTGCCTTCGGCTCAGTGGTACTCAGGAACGTTCTTCCATAAGGGCCGCCCAAAGATAAGGTAGCTGGGGATTCTGTCCCATCAGTGACTAATGGAAAGATGATTAACAACATCGGATAAAGAAGTTACCACAACGTTTCATGTGTGTTGTTCATCTGCTTTCATTCAGCACTTCCTGCCCTCCTTTCCCCACCAAAGGCTCCTGGCGGATACTTTGGCTCCAAGTGATGTCTTAGGGCATTTGCGCAGAAATGACCTCTGCTTTACTTGTATAACATGGGCAAACTCGAGGTAACAGGGAGAAAGGCATTGTAGGTAGAAACTTAGCTCAAGAGTTTTTGACTGGCACAAGCTTGGTACTAGGCTGACTGGGTTCCGAGGGCTTGGAACCGAACCCCATCAGTGCGGAATGAAAGAATATGAGCAACACAGATGGAATGTTATGGTAGGACATAACTTCTTTTTTTCCCCATCTCAGTTGTTAATTGTTGAGCCTCCTCTACCTCTAATCTTGCCATATTTAAGTTTTTAGTATATATCTTCATTTGTGTTTTTATAGATTTCTACCCTTATCTGTTTTATTAAATTTCTGAAATATTTCTAATACCTGTACAGCATCTCTGGTAATTTTTCTTATTACAGGCTCCCTAATTTTGACAGCAACCCTTGCTATTATCTAAATCATTGTGCTAAAATTTGTTGTCCTCTAGTGTTCCAAAAATAATCATTTAACAGCAACCTTTATTAACTCATGCATATTGTCCAGGTAGTCCCTTATTTTCTTTCTAGCAGTCTGCATTTGCACCTCTTGTTGTTTTGTGAGATTCCCCTTATTCTACTTTACTTCGTCCTTTGTCAGCTCATCTAAATGTGTACCGTTGGAATAACTGTATCACTGTTTCTTATATTTTACCATATTTTTAAACTCCACTTTCATTTTATCACACTCACTCACTAGCTATAATTTCTGAATAACTTTTTTGTATTCTCTTATAACTCCCAAATAATTTCCACTACCCATTTGTTAAATTCCATTGTCTGTAACAAGTGGGGGAAGCACCAGTGTCTTATTTTTACTTCATTATTTAGTTATTATTGGTGCATGATCTGAAATAGATATTGGAAGTGTGTCAGCGCTCTCAATTAAGATGCACATGTTCCTGTGAAATGTAATTTCCTATTAGTCTAGCCCAGTTATTGTACCTTGGGGAATTATATAAATTCCCTCTGCGTTCTTACTACTGAATTTGCATCTTTTATACCAAATATTTTCAAAAATTTCTTCAGAAGTTTAGCCTCTTTTGTTATATTTCCCTTCTAGATTCCTCATATACATCTTGACTGTTGCAAGTTAGTCCCCAATAAGTAGTATTTCCTGCTGAAAGCTGGTTACTTCTTCCAAAATTTTTAAGCTCCAAAGTAGCATTTTAATATAGAATATAAGTACATGCCAGCATGATTCTCCTCACTTGCCAGTAGCCCCTTACTACCACAAATTGACCATTATTATCTTTTCCATTGCTATTAGAGCTCCTCTAGCAATTTAATTACTCATCTTTTCCTTTGTGCATGGTAGTCTGCTGATTATCCATCCTGAAATCCTTTCTTTATCAAATTCACATGTTCAGTTCTTTCAAAATGTGTTTCCTGTAACATTGCTATTTGCGTTCTACATTTCTTACTGTAATTTAGTACTCTTACCTTTTTGTGTATACCTGTGAGACCATTCACATTCCAAGATAATATGGAAAGTGCTGCCATTATGGTAAGAGGTTACTATCCTTACCTGTTATGTATTGTAGCGCTTTTAGTTGTCGGTTTCCAGCTTTTGCTTTTCTGATAAATACACCCTTTAATGTTCAGTAGATTGATCTTTTATGTTGCTGTTTCTTGTCCTCAACTTTTGAACCTATGTCACATTTTACAATACTTGTTTGAAGGTTTTCATTCAAAAAGCACACACCCATAATACCTCCATAACCTTTTGTCTAACTGTAAACACACAACTATGTACACCTTCAAATAATGAAGTTTAACCTTTCTAACAGGAAACCTCCAGCTGAGTGCTACTTTTTTCTATTATGTTTCTATGGAGACAGACTAATTAAAGGGCAATAAAAAGCATAGGCACAGATTTCTTTGAGGCTAAAAGTTACTGTTATCTGAAAGCGCTCACTTTTTTTCACATCTCTCAAATGGGAATAAAGATAAAACAAGAGCAGACAGTATGGCTAAAAGAATGACAAAAGTAACGCTAAACTTGATTGATATGGATCGTAGTTTTATGGAGGGGAGGCAAAAGTTTGACGACATTAACAAAACATTGAAGAAAATGCCATTGTTGTAGGTGGGTCTTGACAGAGTAAGCTGGAACTTTATGAGCAGAGCAATGGAAGCATTTGCATTTCCTGAAAAAAATTATAAGGGTGATTAGGAGGATATATGAAGGATCAGAGGTGACAATTGAAGTGGGTGGGGTCCTATCTGGTAATTTCTGCTTGAGTAGAGGAACTATGCTTGGGTGTCCTCTTTCTCATTTGTTGTTTGTATTATATTTAGAACCACTGTCAAAGAAAATAATGGACTCAGAAATTCAAAGATATAATTGGTATCAAGAAAAGCTTGGATGTATTTGCAGATATTATTTTATACATGACAAAACTAGAAAGAGACGTTAGTGTTGTGGAAAATTTTAGACAGTTTCATATCTTTTTGGGATACGAAATTAATGAAGCTAAAACAAAGTCAGTAGGGGGTGAATTATGTACCCACACACACATTGGTTCAGCAATATCCCTATTTATGGGGAACATGATAAAATTAAGTATTTAGGAGTATGGATTAAAAATTATTCTGGTGTGGCAGCTAAGGATATGCGAGAAGAGACTAAACAAAAGATAATACAAAAACTGAGAAAAAAGACACTTTATATGGATATGGATAGTAAGATACAAGCAGTCCAAATGTTTTTTAGTCCCTTTAGTCTTCTACACAGGTCAGACAAATTTTTATCAACCACAGAAGAAGTTATAGATAGCAATTAATAAAGAGCTGAAGGACATTACTTGGGAGGGGAAGATGGCAAGAGTCAAGAGGGTATGATGATTCTTCCATTAGAACAGAGTGGATTGGGATTACCCAATTTGAATGGTTATTTCAGAACTGCACAGTTAAGGCTCATGTACATAGTACAAGCAGAAAAACTGTAATTCAGTGGGGGAAAGGGATGATGTTGAAACAGGGGGGAAGCTGAAGAAACATGGAGAGATGGGATTTTGGATGCAGGCCTTTAAGGAAAATAACAATAATCATACAGAAAATTATATCCATAAAGTAACAGCAAGTATTCTAAGAACTAAGCCAACACAGGAATAGAGAAAAGAGATTGTGCTGATAGGGATGACTGTAATTTGGCATGTAGACAAAAGTCAAGAGGGGGCTGGAATTTATTGGAGAAAACTGGCAAAGGTACCAAGGAATTGGGCGCATATAAAGAGAGGAAAATGTAATAGAATGGGAGAAGTCCAAGAATGTATTTGGACTGCAGGTTAGAGAATGCATTCCCTATCAAAGCTTGATAATCAAAGTATAGGCAAAGAGAAAGAAATAGGGTGGTACTGAATGAAAGACCAGCACTGGTAAAGGTTTTAGTAGAATCTAGAACAGAAGCTGCCATTAAAAAAGGAATATATAGTAGAGCATATGAAATATTACAGAACTATAAGAATCAAAGGAGGTTAGAAAGGACTGGGAAGCAAGATTGAATAAGCAATTCACAAAGAAACAATGGGGCGGATACATGCCTCCCAGATATATGACAAAATGTAGAAGATTTAGGATTTTTGCTTGGAAATGTTTAAACAGATATTTTTATACCCCCAAGTAGACTCCAGGAAGTTTTTCCTCAGGTAGACAATAAATGTTGGATGTGTGACTGGGAAGAAAGAGGTGCTTTGGAAGATATTTTCTGGGAGTGCTAGGGGTTGGCGGACTTTAAGGATTCCCTGCAGGATGCATTGTTGGAGATGCTGAGTGGGCGGATTGGTGTGATGATTTTTCTGAACTATGATACTGAATTGGAATTGCCTAGACATGGTAAGGCCTTACCAAAAAAGGAATTACTAGAAAATGGAAATCAAAATCTAAACCAACTATAGTAGAAGTAGTGAATATAGCAACAGCAATAAAACAACTGGAATGGAGATGTTTAGAAAAGGTAGGAGCAAACTACACAGGAATAAAATGGGAATTATGGGAGCAATATGTGCAGGGGGGGAATCTGATTTAAAAGAAGGCAGGATTTAAATAAGGTATGTAATGTTTGACTGAAAATGATTGGGTAGATTATAAGTGATGTGTAATGTTTGCAACTAGGAGTGCCAGTATGGTTTGTGATGCAAAATGCTTGTGACTAGTAATATGTCTGTGGTTTCTTTTCATTTATATAAATGTATGATTGCTTATTCCGTAAGTGATAGTTTAATAAAGATGTATCTGAAGTAGTTTACTTCATTTGATTTTCAACCTGTGGGTTTCGGATCCACATCGGATCCGACACGACCGTATTTTTTAGCTATGGATCCAAGCTCTAGACTCCTCCCCTTACCCATAATGCCCCCCTGTCTCCCTTCAGAGATTGTTTGCTGCCATAGAGGTTTCAAGCGTGGTTTCTGAGCTCCAGTTAGTGGGTCACGTAAGTGAACTTTTCTCTGGGTTCTTTCTCTCTGTGTCTATTTTCTTTCTGACATCATTTTTCTCATTCGTGACTGCGTTGGATATAAAAAAAAAAAAAAAACCAACTTTTCTTTCCTCTCCTTCTTTTCTATCAGAGAGCGCACGCATGTGTGTATGTGTGCCTTTTGGGCCTGTGTGGGTATGGCTGAAGCCCCTAAGGCAGGATTTAGAAAATGCACAGTAAGTGGCCTTAAGCTGTCCCCGGCAGATGGCCACACTCTGTGCGTGGCTTGCCTTGGCGCAGATCACCTCAAGTCCTCCTGTCCTGTTTGCACTGGTTTCAACCCCAGAGCACTTAAGGACAGGCAGGACAAACTGATTTTGAAGGGATTGCACCCCTCTTCAGGCATTACCATCCCTTCCTCCCCAGCAGGGATAGCAGTGGCTGCTACTTCTACTTCCTCTTCCCCGGACTCTGGGACTCAAACTCTCACCAAGAGGTCCGGGGAAGGGGACAAGGCCAAGAAGGACCGTTCCCTCAAGCGGTCCCCCGACCACTCGTCAGAGGCAGCTCCGCCACTGAAAATCAGACCAGCAACTAGGCCTGGGTCTCCTTGCCTTCACTCCCCCAGGTTCTCCCCTGAGCCCGAGGAGACTCGTAGCCAGTTCCCAGTAAGGACTTCTCCCCCACTGGCTCTCCTGTCCAGTTTTGGTGGTGTCCTCCAACTCCACCCAAAGTTTAAGCGGAGATGGACAGGATGATGTGGAGATTCATCCGCACTCAGATCCAGACGGGGGGTATTGGTGGCATCCTCTCCCTCCGGAGCGGGCTCCTTGCAACCTTTGTTCTGACCATTAACTCCTTCTCCAATCCGACCGGCAGTTTCAGAGTTCTTGGATCAGAGGACTGTCGGGGTAGTGGGTTCGGCTCCGATGGTAACATGTACGTTGACTCCGGCCATCAACTTAAGCTTGTCAGATCTGACAGGATTGGATCCGGGCTCTCAGAGCTGTAGCCTCAAGGTCAGATCCCAAGGGGTGCTGTCTGCTCCAACTGCTTCGGAGCGGAACATCCCTCTCGGCATCTCTGCTCTGACTCTCATATTGGGTCAGAGGGGGGACTGGCCCTTCCAGTACGTCCCAAGAAATTTGCTTCCCCTCTGCATTCGATGTGGTGGCGAGGGTTCACTCTGTGTCAAGGCCTCTGACCATTTTGTTCTGTGACTCCGCCCAGATCCTCCCCGGTCCTGAGTGCGATTCTGACAGTCTTGCTGTCTCAGGGACAGCCCGTGGCCGCGATACCCCAGGAAGTTCTGGTGGAACATTAAGAGGTTTGCGAGTCCTCCTTGGAGAGTCCCCCTAAAGGAGGTACCCCTCAAACGTAAGTGTAAGAGGAGGTATTTGGACTCTACCAGAGTCCCTCACAGACGACACGGACTTGGATGAAGGGGAAGGTTTCCCAAGGTCATCCTCCAAGGATGTCTCCTTTGGAGACATCATGGAGCTCCTTCGTCAGGGTGGGAGTCGGCCCCCAAACAGACATTGGATGAGTCCATGTTCCTGGAGGCATTCGGCTCTGGCCCATGTACCTCCTGGGTGTCCCCTCCTGCTGATCCACTCATGGATTTAATAGCCTCTAGGTCATGGAAGGAGACGGACACCATAGAGCCCATTCCTAACCTCCCCGATAAAGTGCTGAGCCTCCCATCAGACAGGACGCATTGGAACAAGGGATCCCCGGTAGATGCGTTGATGTTGATGGCTGCCACCAAGAAGGAGCTCACTCAGGAGATCTTCACGGTCCATCCCCTGATCAATAATCAAGAGCGATGGACCGTTTTGGGAAGCGAGTATATGCTTCAGTGACCTTCTATGTGGGGTGCTGAACTATAACATGTCATTTGACTCCAGAGAGACCTATTGAAGGAGATCATTGAGTCTACCTCAGAGTCCATGGCGAAGGACAAGAAGGCCTTCTCCGCTCAAATGGCCACTCTAAAAGTGGTTGCCAATGCGTCCATGCGACTGCTCTCTTATGCTACATAGGGAGCTGTGAGGCTGGCCAGAACAGGCATCATGCCTGGCCCCAGTTGTGTCAGTTTTCAGAGCCCTTCAAGGTGTCTTTCACCAATGCCCCTTAAGATGGTTCTTCCCTCTTTGGGAAGTCGATGAAAGAGACTTTGGTCCAAAGCAAGAAGGACGGGATGACACTGTCTGCTGTCAGGATCCGCTTCTCCTCTCCTCAAACATCCTTTACCAGGAATCAGCGAGGAACGAAGATGATGTGGCTCCAGACGTCTCGGATGTTTTCCCAGGGCACTCTGTACTCTCCATCCACAGAGGCAGAGGGCGTCAGAACAGATGCCACCTGTGCAGCAGAGGGGGGTCCTAGGAATTTCCTAAGGCGGCCTCAGAAGCCAACGTTAACCAAATAATAAATTTACCAGTTTTCTTCCCCAACCTCCAAAGCAAAGGGGAATACAAGTTGCATCTGCCTGATGTTCATAGGCCACTGAGATTTTACTTAGGACGAAGTCTTTCCCGCAAATCTGATCAGTTATTCGTGTCTTATGCTAAACCCTTTTTAGGCAAGTCAGTTTCTAAGGTAACAATTGCTCGATGGATTTCCTTGTGCATTGTTCGAGCCTATGAGGTGAAAGGTAGGTCCTTGCCAGGAGATGTGAAGGCACACTCCACCCGATCTCTGGCTACATCAGCTGCCTTCTGGTCTAGGGTGTGTCTGGATGATATCTGCTCGGCAGCTACTTGGTCCTCATCTCATACCTTCATTTCTCATTACAAGTTGGATATTGTGTCTCGGAATAGAGCATCCTTGTTCTGCGGTGCTCCAGAATATCCTTCCATGAGGGCCACCCAGGAGCTTATGGTAGCTGGGGACTCTATCCCACAGGTTGAAGATCAAATGAAGTAAGCTACTTCAGATAAAGAAGCTATGTACTCACCATAATGTTCCATCTGAGTAGTTGTACTTCATTTGTCTTCAGCCTCCCCCATGACCTTATCATGGATGCAGGCTGTGTTTTCAACCTTGTGTAAAGTGTTTGGCCCTTGACTCTGTCCAGGTCAAGGAGTGTAATGGAGATGTTGGGTCGGGTTGATGATACCTTTTAGGCAGCAAACTCTGTCTCAAGGGAGAAGGGAGACTGGGCATTATGGGTTAGGGGAGGAGAATGGATCACTGATCCATTGCTAGAAAATGCATCCATGTCGGATCCAATGTGGATCCGAAACCTACAGGTTGAAGACAAATGAAGTACAACTACTCACACAACTATGGTGAGTACATAACTTATTTTTCTTGTTTAAAGAAAGGGGCAGGAATTTAATTATTTATGCAATGTTGCTTAGGTTGTATGATGTATAACAAATTATGTGAAGTATAATGTTTGTTAATACAGTTTGATTACTTTTATATAAATATAAATTTGCCTATGTCACAAGTGATAATTCATTATAGGTGTTAATGAAAAAAAAAACAAAAAAAAAATTCAACTGTATTTTCACAGGTTTTGTGAAGGGAAGGTAAACATTTTGACAGCATTAGTAGAACAGTAATGATCAAAAGGGAAGAAGAATGTAAGAAAACATTGCTATGGCTAGTGGATTTTGAGGCAATGAAAGCAGGTAGTGGAGTCAGCTGAGAGTTTAAGTAGGGCAAAGTTAGTATTTTTATTCATTGATAGAATAATAGGGTTGATGAGGTTTTGTGACATGTTGGTAGTGAGAATTAAGAAGGAAGTGTCCACTCTGATAAGCTATATTTGAATAAGTAGAGCCAGACAAGGATGTTCTGTTTCCCTACTACAGTTTGATTATGTTTTGAGCTGTTGGTAAAGAAAACAAAGGATTCACAAGTTCAAGGATATAACATTCATTGCATATGATACTGTTTTGTACTTGGCAGGTCCAGAAAAGAACATGTCTATGTAGAGGCATACTTTGATACAGTTTCAAATCATTTAGGGATATAAAACTGAAGGTAAAACAAAGGCTATACTGGTAAACTGTACTTGCACATGAATTGGTTCAGTAATGTCCATACTTAGAGACACAATGAGATGAATACTTAGGTGTATGGATTAAAAATTGTATTGTTATATTTTCTAGGGATATGGGGTAACAGAATGTAAGATAATATAAAAAGTTAAGAAACTAGAAGCTCTTGGTTATGGAAATCGACAGGTTTTTAGTCCTGTTTGCTTTGTGTACAGGTTGTCGGAATTGTTCTCAATCACAGGAAAAGTTTTGGATCATAATAACGCACGTCTTTGAACGCCACTCGACTGTGGGGAGGACATGCAGACTCCATACAAAAGGTGTTCCAGCTGAGAATCGAACAGGAGAACCTCTTGTTGTGAGGTGACAATGCAACCGCTGCACCGCCGCGGCTTTAAGGAGATCTCCTTGTAGTCTCATGAAATGGGTTAAGTAGTTAAGCGAACAGAGTGCAAAAGTGAAGGAATTTATTTGAGTGAGAGAGCAAAAAAAGTTAATTGGCTTAAGTTAAATTTGTCCATAGAACACATTTAGGATTACCTTACTTGAAGGGGTGCTTCATTGCTATGCAGTTAAGGCTGATGAACATAATTCAAGCAGAAGGTTATGTTTTATTCTTGTCTTACGTCCTTAGCTGGACTAATGTCTATATTTAAATGCTATGTTTTTTAAATGTATAATGCAAGTAATACTTAATGTAGAGCTTTTCTCCCCGGGCCTCCACTGAAAACGGACCTGTGTCCAATCAGACTCTCCCGGTCAACAACAAAAGTAAATAAATAAATAAGTAAATAAATCATAGTGGAAAAGGATGATGATGAAATGGAGAGAGAGAGAGACTAGGGTTTTCTATGCAAGCCCTTGATGAGAATATGACAACCACAGTGAGTTGCAGAAAGTGTATATATGTGTATATATGTATATATATATATATATATGTATATATGTGTATATATATATATATATATATATATATATATATACACACGTGCACACACACACACACACACACACAGCAACACGCACACACACACGTGCACACACACACGCACACATTGACACCCACACACCCCACACACACAATGCACACACACACGCACACACACGCACCGCACACAATATCAATACCCACACGCATCAATAACAATGCACACACACACACGCACCCACACAACGCACACACACACGCACACAATAATACTGCACGATTAATACCACACAATACAATACCACACCACACACACACGTGCATTATTACACACACACAATAATACTGCACTATTACCGCACATGCATATACACGCATTATACGCATACGACATACACACACACACACACACATATACCGCACACACACACACACACATACGATTATTACTAATAATAATAATAATACGCACACGCATTAATACGCATATCAAAGACACGCATTAATATTAATACGCACACACGCATACGCACGCACACACCCATTAATACGCACACGCACACTAATCAATGCACACACACACACACACGCACACACACAATGCACACTGAATACACACAACACAACGCACACACACGCACACACAATGCGCAATAATAACACACGCACGCACACGCACGCACACACACACATAATGCATTACCGCACACACACACACACACACACACACACACACACACGCACGCAATGCGCATTATTACTACACACATATACACACACACGTACTGCACGCACGCATTAATATTAATAATAATATTAATTAATACGACACGCACACATTGATAATAATATCAATAATACGTAACGCAATATCATGACGCACATTAATAATAACACACACACACGCACACAATGCACGCACACACTGCACACACACACACACACGCAACGTGCACACACACACACACACACACGGCACCCACACACACACACACACACACGACACACACACACACATCAATACACACACAACATCACGTTCAATATCAATATCAATACCACGTTAATGCACGCGATTAATAATAACA